>NC_058158.1:14147016-14235884 GCF_020080835.1 Cotesia glomerata | reverse complement strand
GAATTATATACAATACTTTCTCGCATGAGAGCTCCAAAGTAAAATAAACAAAATGAAATAAATAAAAAAGGATAACTTGCAAGCAATCTACCTTAGTTCATTAACACGTGTGTGAGCACCTTTAAGATTGGAGTTTACTTTTCTACGGTACTAACTTAAATCTCGCGTTGGCTGCATTTTTTACCGCAAACTATCCCCTTGAAGCTACAGTTTATGTAGATATAATTCCAGTGCGCTCTGGCGGCCGTAAATGTAAGCTGTGAATTACTTTTTTTAACTGTAGTTGCGTATCTATAGGAGGATTACTACACATTTTTATTTTATCTAGTCTGTGGCATGTCACTTTTTACATAAAAAAAAAAGTCAGGATCGAAAAATGTGAGCGCGCTATAGTATGTGCTGATAAAATTTAATAATTTCAAGTAAATAAATTGTTATAAGTGAATATAAATTAATTAATACGGTAAAATAAATTATGAATTACTGTTATAATAAACAAATTAGTGAAAAAAAGTACCGTAGAATTAAATTAAATTTCGCAACCTCAAAAAACCGTTCTGCTTACAGTAAACACATTTGGTAGTCTGGCGCTCCGTTTGCAACGGGATTTTTGAACGGAACTTGGCGCCAGATTCTACCGAATCTGTAGATTATTAATAAAAAGTTGAAAAATCAAAATTTTTAAATTTTTCGAACGGGGATCTATTCTGAAGCCTTCCAAGAATTGCTCCAAGAGAGGAAAAGAATCTCAAATAGTTATAGTTTAACAATTATCACACTTGCAATGTACATGTTCAAGCCGAAAAAAAATTATTAATTAACAATTGCATAACTAATTAAAAAATTGTGATAAAACTTTTTTCAGGCGGTTTATTGTTCGTTTATCTATCCAGTAAGCCCCTGATTTTTTTTAATTCTTAAATTTTATATTTAATATGTAAAATAATTTTTATTAATCAAGTGTTAAAAGTAGGCATGGCTTACGCAAGCCAGGGTACCCATTTTCGGCCGTATTTTCATCCCTCTGGGAAAATTATTAATATTGGTTCTACAGTTCCGAGAGTCTGGACTTTTTCCTAGGAAATTTCCTCCTTTTTTCGAATTTTTTTAAAAGTTTTAAAAATCTTTATTAGTTGTTAAGATATTTGTAAAAAACTAAACCCCCTTTTTCAGCTAATTCTTAATAACCTTTGCAATTAATTGTTAATTAACAAATGCGTTTTTAAGCAGTAAAAAAATTTTTTTAAAAAACTGTTTTTTTTTTCTTTTTAAATCATAATTTTCAACAAAGATTTATGATCAAAGAAAATTTTGAATTATCTCATAAGCAACGCATTTGTTTATGAAAGAGTTTTAAACAATAGGAGATAAAAATTACTAATAATCATTTTTAAGTAGCTTCTGATCATAAGAAAATGGATCAATAATAATATATAAAAAAAAATTTTTTTTCAATGTTTAATAAAGCTTTATAATTTTTCACCTTAGTAAATTGTTAATAAAAAAACGAAAATTAACATTTTTTTGATTTTTCCAACGGGAATCTTTTCTAAGACCTTTGAAAAATAGCTCCACGAACGGAAAAAAATTCTCATATTAATAGTTTAACAATTATCGCACTTGCAATGTTAATGTTCGTGTTACAAAAAATTGTGAGTTAATTAATGGATAACTTATTGAAAAATCACGATAAAAATTTTTTGACCACGGATTATTATTCATTGATCTGTCCTGTCGGCGCCTGAATTTTTTCAATTTTTAATTTTTATATTTAATAAGTTTAAATAATATTTATTCATTGAAGGTCCGAAGGTGGCGTGGCTTGCGCAAACCGGAGTATCCGTTTTCGGGCGTATTTTCAACCCTCTGGGAAAATTATAAATATTAGTCCTACAATTTCAGGAGTCAAAACTTTGTTTAGCAAATTTCTTCTTCTTTTTGAATCTTTTTTTAAATTTGAAAAATATTTATTAGTTTTTGAGATATTTGCAAAATCTAAACCCCATTTTTTTTTTAGTTAATTGTTAATAACTTCTGCAATTTTTGCAAGCGGAACTTCATTTTTTTCGAAAATTATCTAGATGCCATTCTAAATCGAATGACAACTCAATCATAATTTTCGGAGACTGCTGAAAAAAGTTGACCGAAAAGGCACCTGTTGACTAGACTATAAGCTATCACGCAGTATACTGTGTATGCTGGCTACACACAAGTATATATATACACACACACACACAACTGAAAAGTGAAAGGTGCGCGAGAAATGATGCGCACCAAAAACGTTACTATCCCATTAGATGAGTAGGTTTTACTCTCCATATTTTTCTCATACCGGGCGCCTTATATAAAAATATGAGATTCTTAAGGAGTAAACTCCAAAAAATAAGTATTTGGTCTAAACTCATATAGGGCTTAGCTGACAGCCTCTAACTAACGAACTGTTTTGGTTAAATTTTACCAATTTGTCAAACATTAGTATATGTACAGTATTTGAAGTTGAGGCTCGACCAGCAGCTAATGTCTTCTATTAGGGTATACTTTAATAAAATCTAAGCAACTTTTACTTGATTGCTTCTATTAAGTAAAGTTATAGCCATCTAAAACCAATCCAATTTTAAAAAATTGCAGTTTTCAAATGGCTAGAACTTTTTTCTCCGAACTTCGATTTCCTCCTCGATTTCAGGAAAGTTGCTTTATTATATTCCTAAGAAGCCCTGAAAATTTGAGCTAGGGAATCGAGCTTTTAGAAATTGCGTTGTTGAATATAATATTTACTAATAATTTCTTACATATCTATCGAATTATTCATATAAGATAATTATCATATAAGGGAATTATTCAATATTTTTACTAATATTTTTACTAATCAATTTATTTTTAACTTCCAGCTAAGAAATCGAAGACTTTCAAAAATCGGGAAATTACTAGTTTCACCCCATTTTGCCAAAATCGAGTTTTCATCAGATCTTGACGTTTGAAGGTAATAGGAAGCTTCCCTCACTACTCCCACGAAGTTGTCACTATGTCTGTATGTATGTGTGTGTGTGTGTGTGTATGAGTGTGAGTGTGTGTGTGTGTGTGTGTGTGTGTGTGTGTGTGTGTGTGTGTGTGTGTGTGTGTGTGTGTGTGTGTGTGTGTGTGTGTGTGTGTGTGTGTGTGTGTGTGTGTGTGTGTGTGAACCACTTATAACTTTAAAACGGCTCATTCGATTTTATCGTGGTTGGTGCCATTTAAAAGAGCTTGGCCAAACTTAGATTTCGAGTATAATTTGAACCGATTCGGATCAGTAGTTTTTGAGAAATCTTAAAACTAAGAAAAAAAATTAGGACGACGATTGACCCTAAAGGCCATCCGTGCAACTTTCCGCTCATTTTGTACTTAAGCGCTTAAAATTACACATTACGTTTTTTAGCTCTATGATTGTTGTGTCATTTTGAGCTCTTCGAGCTCAAAACTCTAATAGCAGTTTAATAAAACACAACTTTTTGAATTTTCAAACCACAATAACTTTTGAATGAATGAACCGATTTTCACGCAATTGGCAGCATTCAATGCAGTTTTTGAAGCCTCATAAAAAATCTTTGAGTATAAATTAATCGAACGAGGAATTTCGAAGTGATTCCGAAAAAACATTTTTTTCGGTTTTCTTTCGACAACGATAACTCACGAACGAATCAACTGATTTCGACCCGGCTGGCGGTGATCGACATGGTTTTTCGATGTTAAGAGCTGATTAGTTTTTGGAATCGATCGGTATAGCTGTTTAAAAGTTATTGAAAAAAAAACCACATTTAAAAAAATTTTTTTTTATTTCCTGCTAAGAAAATTGAAAATTTTCAAAAATCGGGAAGTTATTGGTTTTACCCCGTTTTTCGAGAATCGAGTTTTCAACGGATGTTGACGTTTTGAGGTCCTAGGAAGCCTCCCCGAATGTTTTTGCGATGATGTCCGTACGTCTGTGTGTGTGTGTGTGTGTGTGTGTGTGTGTGTGTGTGTGTGTGTGTGTGTGTGTGTGTGTGTGTGTGTGTGTGTGTGTGTGTGTGTGTGTGTGTGTGTGTGTGTGTGTGTGTGTGTGTGTGTACGGCCGTATGTAAACCTCTCATAACTTATGAACGGCTTGACCGATTTCATTGCGGTTGGCGCTATTCGAAAGGACTTGACTAAACTTAGATTTTAAGCATAATTTGGATCGATTTAAACTAGTACATTTTGAGAAATATTAAAAAAAATTGCAAAAAAAAAATTTTTGAAATGTGGGTTTTTTAGAATCACTTTTATACGGCTTGACCGATAAATTCTAAAAACTAATCAGCTCTTAACATGAAAAAAACACGTCGATTGCTGCTAGCCCGGTTGAAATCGGTTAATTCGTTCGTGAGTTATCGTTAACAAAAAAAATCGAAAAAATCGTTTTTTGGAAATTACTTTGAAATTCCTTGTTCGATCAATTTAAACTTAAAAGTTCTCTATGAAGCATTAAAAACTGCGTTAATTGCCACCAATCACGAAAAAATTGGTTCATTCATTCAAAAGTTATTGCGGTTTAAAAATTTGAAAAATAGTGTTTTATTCAACTTCTAGCAGATTTTTGAGCTCGGAGAGCTCAAAAACGTAATAAGTGTAGGTTTGTGCGCTTAAGTGTGAAATGAGACGGAAGTTGCAGGGATGGCCTTTAGGGTCAACTGTTTTCCTAATTTTCTTGTAGTTTTTTTGAGATTTCTGAAAATCTACCGGTTCGAATCGGTCCAAAGTATATTTAAAATCTAAGTTTGGTCAAGCCCTTTCGAATGGTGTCAACCGCAAAGAAATCGGTCAAGCAGTTCAAAAGTTATAAGAGGGTCACACACATACATACATACACACACACACACACACACACACACACACACACACACACACACACACACACACACACACGAAGTATGACACGAAAAACGGTCCGAGGGAGTATGATATTACTGGAGGGGTACCACAAGGTTCAGTTCTAGGCCCGCTCCTGTGGAACATTATGTATGACGGTCTATTAAGACTAACTCTGCCAAGAAACGTCAAACTCGTAGCATATGCAGATGACGTAGCCGTAGTGATCGTTGCCAAACACCTTGACGAGATAAATCATATGTTCGATCTCACTTTTGAGCACGTTAACCGGTGGATGGACGCAGTGAACCTGCAACTGGCGCAACACAAGACTGAGGCAGTACTTATTACCAGCAGAAAAGTGGTAGAGACCATTAAGCTGAAAGTCGGTGAACAAGAAATCACATCACAACCTTATATCCGATATTTGGGAGTGATGCTTGATGCCCGACTCAACTTCAAGCAGCAAGTGGAACATGTCAGTGCCAAAGTGTCAGTAGTGAGGGCTAGTCTCGCACGACTGATGCCAAACGTCGGAGGCCCAAAACAGAGCAGGAGGCTATTATTGTCATCAGTAGTCATATCGGTGCTCACTTACGGAATATCCATTTGGGCCGACGCATTAAAGACACAAGAATCATGGAGAAAGGCTGGACCAGTATATCGACTGAGTGCCCTACGAGTAGCTAGTGCCTTCCGCACTATATCAGAAGAAGCAGTGTGCGTCATTGCTGGAACCCTACCTCTTAAAGTTCTAGCAGAGGAAAGACGGGCCCCTTACCAACGAAAAAGGTCAACTGCACTGATCCCTGAAGAATTTAGAATTGAAGAACGGCAGAAGAGCATAGGCCGATGGCAACTACAATGGGATGCTGCAAAGAAGGGTAGGTGGACGCACCGTCTCATACCTCGGATCGACATTTGGCTTAACCGGAATCACGGTGAGGTCAATTACTATCTTACGCAGATGTTGTCGGGACATGGGTGTTTTCGTGAGTATCTACACCGCTTTAAGCACGATGACTCTTCGGAGTGCCCGTCCTGCCCAGGAGCTGCTGAAGACGCGGAGCACGTCTTCTTTGTATGTCCTCGTTTCGATCCACAGCGTGAAGAACTGGAGAGGATCCTGAACCAGAGAATGCAACCAGATTCACTAGTAGAAGCAATGTTGTCATCAGAAGCTGCCTGGAACGCTACCAACACGTTTGCAACAGAAGTCCTTAAAGACTTGCGTTCCACCGAAAGAAAAAGAGCAAATAGCAGAAGATAGAAGTAAGGTAGTTAACACCTTAGCCACCAGAAGGAAGAGCAGTAGCTAGATCCTCCCTTCACGAAGTAATGCCTGACGGCGGTTTCCATGAGGGATTAGAGGAAAGAAGGAAAAGGGGTTTAGGGTTTAGTGGGTAGGGGCGTTAGTGTCGAGTTTTAGTATGACGCTGCGTCGAGTCGCCACATATCCAGGCCAAACAGCTATGCCTAGAATCCGTAAAAAGGATTCCCCCCCTAAAAAAAAAAAAAAAAAAAAAAAAAAAACACACACACACACATACAGACATACGCACATCATCGCAGAAACATTTGGGGAAGCTTCTGAGGACCTCAAAACGTCGAGATATGATGAGAACTCGATTTTCGAAAAACGGGGTAAAACCAATAACTTCCCGATTTTTGAAAATTTTTAATTTTCTTAGTGGGAAGTTAAAAATTTTTTCAAATGTGGTTTTTTTTTGGACAACTCTTAAACGGCTCCACCGATCGATTCCAAAAACTAATCAGCTCTAGACAATAAAAAACCACTTCGATCGCCACTAAGCTGCTCGAAATCGGTTGATTCGTTCGAGAGATATCGTGAACGAAAGATAACCGAAAAAAGTATTTTTTCGGAATTACTCCGAAATTTCTGGTTCGATCAATTAAAACCTGAAAATTTCTAATGAGGCTGATAATACTGCGCCGAGTGCCGCCAACCGCGTAAAAATCGGTGGATCCATTCAAAAGTTATTGCGGTTTGAAAATTCTAAAAACAGTGTTCTATGAAACTTCTATCAGACTTTTGAGCTCGAAGAGCTCAAATGCATAGAAATACTATCTCTTTGAGCTCAGCGAGCTCAAAATATCACATAAATTTTATTTTGAGCTCAAAAATCTCAAAAACGTCATAAGTACAATTTCAAGCGCTCAGATATGGAATTAGCGGGAAGTTGCAGGGATGGCCTTTAGGGTGAACCGTCTTACTTATTTTTTCAAAATGATAATCAGTAATATTTACTAATTAATTTTAAATAATTAAATCGATTATCCGGATACACTAATTATTGACAGGTTAAACAACTGATTGATCCAATTATCGACATACCTCAGCCCCAATTATTGACACCTATACTGCGCATGCGTCGAATTATTTGCTTATTCTTATTAAACGAAACTTATTATTGAGTAATCAATATAATTAAAGTTTATTAATAATAATTTCTATAAATGGTTAATTACTATTAAAATAGTAAAAATTAATTTTTAAATAATTCATTGAATCAGAAGAGTTCAAACTCTTACAGTTAATTTTTTAGGTTAAAGTAAGAAAGTGGCGTCTTGACGCTGTCGATTTGCTGTCAAAATGAGATTCAACTCAAAAATTATGTACTAGTTATTGACACCCATTATTTAAATATTATAAAGCATACAATTAATTTCGAGTATTCAATTTTATGAATTTTTCATATATTGTTAAAAAAAAAAAAAAAAAAAAAAGATCATATAAGTAGATGAAGAAATAAATTTAAACTCGGCATTTTAAAAAAATGCTTTTTTAACCAAAGTTGTTAAGAAAATAGACGCTTGTAAGCTGGTTTGATGAACTGTGCTAACTTTATTTTTTTTTTTAATAATTAATATTTAATGTTTTGAACTCACAGTAATTTTTCAAAATTTTTAATTAGAATTTAATAAAAATTTATATGATAGTTAATCTTATTACAGATAATTAAATAAATTTAAAAATAATTTAGAGTGTCAATATTTAGATCACTGTCAATAATTGGGGTTTTTACATTATATGAATAATTCGATAGATATGTAAGAAATTATCAGCAAATATTATATTCAACAACGCAATTTTGGCAGTATTAAAAAATTCATAACTTTAACACAAGCTCGATTCCCTAGCTCCAATTTTCAGGGCTTCTTAGGAACATAATAAAGCAACTTTCCTGAAAGTTTAAAAGAAATCGAAGTTCGGAGAAAAAAGTTCTAGCCATCTGAAAACTGCATTTTTTTTAAATTTGATTGGTTTCAGATGGCTATAACTTTACTTAATAAAATCAATCAAGTAAAAATTGCTTAGATTCTACTAAAGTATTTCCTAATAGAAGACATTAGCTGCTGGTCGACCCTTAACTTCAAACACTGTACATATACTAGTGTTTTACAAATAGGTAAAATTTAACCAAAACAGTTCGTTAGTCAGAGTCTGTCAGCTAAGCCCTATATGAGTTTAGACCAAATTCACAGATTCGGTAGAATCTGGCGCCAAGTTCCGTTCAAATCCGTTGTAAACGGAGCGCCAGACTACCGACTATGTTTACTGTAAGCAGAACGGTTTTTTGAGGCTGCGAAATTTTATTTAATTCTACGGTACTTTTTTTACCCAATTTGTTTATCATAACAGTAATTCATAATTTATTTCACCGTATTAATTAATTATATTCACTTATAACAATTTATTTACTTGAAATTATTAAATTTTATCAGCACATACTATAGCTCGCTCACAAATTTCGATCCTGACTTTTTTTTGATGGAGAAAGGTCAGGAGAAACTCGACGGTAAATGAACGCTGGTAAAGAATTCCTGTAGCTCGCGTTGACGGGATCCACAAGATAGTAACATCATAGGACTCCTGGCCTCCTGACCACTCAGAGAACGCCTCACAGACCATTCCAATAAGACCTGGCCTGGGTCTTCCGTTTTTCAATAAGAATGGATACCAGTCCACCCGCTCAACCATCGCCGACACTCCCCAGGTATTGTTCGTACCTGTAGCGATGTCCCCGAGTCATCCGACTCGTTTCGCTGCCAACGACGGAAGAGAGCGAATCCACTTATGCTCTTTCCGGAGTGCTCTCCTATCACCTCCTATCATTCTCCTATCACCTCTACTCGGTCTCCAACTGTAGCTCGTGCGCTAAAACAGAGTTTGCCGAAGCAACAGAGTGTGGCCAGATAACTTCTCCTATAATACATTTTACCTTGCTGACCGCCGAGTGCACTGGCTTGCAAGTCCGAGTACGATGTTATAATTTAGATTAGAACCTCCGGTTACGATATGTCCTATTGCTTTAACATGAAAATCCTGCCACTGCTACAAGATTTTGTCCTGTTACAGCACCAAGTTTTTCCCGTGTAATTTATAAAGACATCATCAAGATACGTAATAACGTCAAAAATTATTTCAGAAATCTTTTAGAAAAAAAAAATTAGAAAAACGGTTGACCCTGAAGGCCATCCCAGCAACTTCCCGCTAATTCCATATCTAGGCGCTTAAAATTGCACTTATGACGTTTTTGAGCTCTTCGAGCTCAAAAATAAAATTTATGTGTTATTTGGAGCTCTCTGAGCTCAAAGAGATAGCTTTGCTATACTTATGAAATTTACGCTCGTTTTCGTACATTCACGTCGCAAACTTTAAAGCGAATATCGTAAAATCATCGTTGTCAAAATCACCACTTAGTGGCCAAATGACATACAATATTTTTTGTTATTATCGCTCCATAAGTTTAGTTTTTGAGGGATAGGAGGCAAATAATGACATATTCAAATTTTATAGTTTCACAAGAGCAAAAAAACTTAATTTTTTATTAATTATCTTTATTAATATTTATCTATAATGAGGTTGTTATTTTATTAACATTAGGTCCGCTTCATAATAAACTGCTAGCAGAGAAATAATTAGTGCCACTCAATAGTAACTAAGTTTAAAATTTACTCAAAATCCATCGGTCGGTACATTAAAATTTTATTTATTTCGGTCTAAATTTCATCCGATTGCACAAGGACAGTACGAAAAAAACGGGGAAAGTAAACTTTGCGACCTAGGCCACGGAAAAAAGGCGGTATGGTCAAAAGTTGAACTTTTGGAGCGAGTATAATAAAAAAACTTTTTTTTCGGTTTTCTTTCGTCAACGATAACTCACGAACGAATCAACCAATTTTGACCGGCTTGGTAGCGATCGATGTGGTTTTTTAATGTTAAATAACTGCGTTGAATGCATTTTTGAAAATGAAAATCGAACGACGCATTAAAGTGTTATAGTTGTTTAAAAATTCAAAAAATTGTTTTTTTTTCGGTATTTTTTAAAAATATCTTCAAGATTTCTCAACCAATCAATATAAATCTATACATTTTCTTTTTGTGCTTAAGAAATTTCGCCGAATACTTTTTTAAAATTGAATATCGAACGTCGCATTCAAAAGTTATAGTTGTTTAAGAATTCATAAAATTGTGTTTTTCGGTATTTTTTTAAGATATCTTCGAGATTTCTCAACCACTTAATACAAACCTGTACGTTTTTTTTTTGTGCTTTTAAAACTACGTTGAATGCTGTTTTAAAAAAAAAATTCGAATGACGCATTCAAAAGTTACAGCCGTTCAATAAACGCTCTTCGAGCTCAAAATGTGAAAAACGGTGCTGTGAGCTTGAAAAGCTCAAATATTAACCAAATAACGCCTTATAAGGCGCTTTAAATTCAAGCTTAGCGGGAAGTTCTAGGGTTGGCCTGCGCGGTCAACCAATTTCCAGATTTTTTGGAGTTTACTCCTTAAGAAACGATTTGAGTTATAAGGCCCGGTACGGAAAT
Source organism: Cotesia glomerata (assembly GCF_020080835.1). Classification (NCBI taxonomy): domain Eukaryota; kingdom Metazoa; phylum Arthropoda; class Insecta; order Hymenoptera; family Braconidae; genus Cotesia; species Cotesia glomerata. Next base: position 14,225,171 of record NC_058158.1, on the reverse strand, counting down.
TTTATGAGGAGTAAAATCAAGTGTAACACGAAAAGTTGAGGCGTTACGTAGAAAGAGACAAACATATATATCTGTAGGATTGAACGTGTAAAAGAATGAGATGGAATACATTACACAGCGTATCTCATTCTCGGGGTCTCCTCTTTGCGCTATACTTTGTAGTCTCACTGTATAGTTCACTACCTTCAGTCTGAGAGTTGAATGTGTGGGTATGTTTGTACGTGTGTGTTGCGCGCCTGCGTATTACGAAGTTCTGCCACAACTTGTATACTGCTGCCGAGTACAGGGTATGTATGCTGTATAATAAATGCATATAGTAGCATTTATTGTATACATCTATATACAACGTACATAAACAGCAACCTAACCATCAAGTTTTAATGTTTAGATTTTAAAGTTTTCTTGTACTTCTATGCATTGATACGTGTATTTTTATGTACTATTAAACAAATCATCAAGTGATTAAAGTTGAAAAAAAATAAAAAATTGTGTGTGTTGACGCACGACTGGAGTTTACTCCTTACGAACGATTGTATCATGTATATAGATTAGTAAATAATGTTAAATGAAATTAACCATTATATTACTCGAAGCATACATGATACAATCGTTCGTAAGGAGTAAACTCCAGTCGTGCGTCGGAGCTGACACACACAATTTTTTTTTCTAGAATTCCCAACTTTTTTTGGTCCCGTAAAAAAATGTTTAAAGTTCTGAAAAATGTCTTTTCAAGGCTAGGAAAGGATAAAAAAATCTTCAGCCAAATTGAAACGAGTCGGGGTTAAACGTGATGTATTTGGCGTGAAATTCCTCTTAAACATTGGATGTATTAATAAAAGATCTATAGAAAGTATTTCTAAACTATTCTGTTAGGAAATTATTCATCAGCTTATTAGAAAGCAATTAACTGTCTGAATTTTCGTATACACGCTGACTACCCTGATAGCTAACTCATACTATAAGCTCTTCTAGTTCTTGTTGTTAAGTTCTTGTAGATAAGTTAGCGACAATTTATCGTTAAGTTATCGTCAAGTCTACAAATGCCCATCCTTATATGCAAGTTGACAATAAGATAGTGCCGATATTTGAAAACAAGTTATCAATAAACTTATATATTAAACTTGAATAGAAAATTTCGGCAACTTAACGGTGATTGTTTCAATATAATTCGTTGAAGTTAAGTTGACCATAACTTTACGATAACTTGTAGATTAACACTTATTGCCAGCCTACTTTTCGTCAAGTTATCTATTATTTGCGGCACTAGGTTATCTAAAAGTTATAGTATGAGGTGGCTATCAGGGTATCCTCAAATGTAATTGATAGAATCAATCTTTCCTACTCTGGAAGTTGAATATTTACAAAAGTCTGCAGCAATTGACGTCGTTTTATATATTTAAGAGCTGATTACATTTTGGAATCGACTGTTACTCTTCAAGCTCAAATAAATGGTATTGCAGTTTGGGATGTAACGCAGTTGCGAGGCTCAGCCTAACTTGGCTTCCTGATTAGGCTGCAGTTTGGAAACCACACTTGCTAGTGATTATCTAAACCTTATTCGGTCCGAGTTTGGCTACCTAAGTAGGCAGCATTCCGGAAACCAAATTCGCAAGGAAGAATCCAAATTTAATTCTTTCTTGGTTTTTAGCTTTTTTATTATCAAACGAAAATTAATAATAACAAATGTTTATTTTTTTATATACTTTTACTATTTTAAGTATAAATATGGAATTTAGGACTAAATTTTTCAAATATTTCATGAATAAAAAAAACAAATTTTTTTTGCTTTTATTTAATATTATTTCTTATTATTTAATTTTAGTTTTCAGTAATTTTTTTTTTATTTTTTGGAGCGTTTTTTTATGTGAAGAAGTTTTTTTTTGATTGGTAGATTTGATAAGTCAAGGGGGAAGGAGATGATGTAGAAGTTAGATACATTAGTCACACATAACACTTAACTTTACTTCACACTCGCCTTAATAGTAATTATTAATTATTAAAAATCGTACATGTCGAACGCGAGACTCGAACACCGTACCTGACGCACGAGAGCCCTATACCATACTGCGAAGCTACGCCGATGATGAGCGACTTCGCGCCTCAAAATACTTATAAACACGACCAATGTTAGGCTTGCCTAATTTAAAACAAATAAGATTCGAATTGGGGTAGCCTAAGTTCGGAAAGCCAAGTTCGCTCCAAACTGGCAAAACTAAGGTTATTGTTACTTGAACCCACTTCGGCATTCCTATGATATATCAGACTTAAGGAATCCATGAGACTTTCCTAGTTACGTCCAAGTTTGGCAAGCCGAACTTCAGCAATTATTTATGGTTACCGTTATTACAAATCAGTCCGGCATTTCCATAATATGCCGGACTTCGGCAATGCCACACAGTTTCAGGATCACAACCGAATTTGGAATATTTTCGGCATGCTAATTTTCGTTCTGCCTACCTTGGTTTTTATGAGGTGCAACTTAGGCAGGCCTAAGCTAGACAAACCAAACTTGTCCCTCACTCATTCTTCGGCATTTCTCACTACAATTTCTAGTCGGGAGTTTGACATACTATTAGTAAGCCTGACTTGCATGAACTCACGGTTACCGGAGATTTGCTGAAGTTTGGTTTGCCAAACTTGGGTGAAGCTTGGAAAACCTACGGCAGAACGAAGTTTGACAAACTATTGAATTTGGGTGTAGCTTGGAAAATCAACGGCAGTCCAAAGTTTGACATACTATTGGTATGCATGACTTGCATGAACTCACAAAAACTGCGGCAGTGCCGAACTTTAGTTTAGCAATAGTGGAATTAATAAGGCGTGAATTAGGCTTGCCAAAGTTAGGAAAGCCAAACTTGTCCCGAATTGATTGTTCGGCAATGCCTCACGAAATTTCCTGTCGGGACACTGATAAAAAATTTGACTTGATTCAAGAAAAAAGATCTTGCACCAAGAGTACCATTTTGAGGGAAATCATCTTCTTGAATCAAGAGAAAAAATTCTTATGGCAAGAAATTACTCTCAACTCAAGAATTTTTCCTCTTGACTCAAGTAAATAATTTTCTACAAAAAGGTATTCTTGATTCAAGTTTTTTTTTTTTTTTTTTTTTTTTTTAATCAAGTTAAATTTTTTATCAGTTTACATTAGTTAATAAGTTATTTCAAGAAATCTTTTTAACTTCCTGCTAAGAAAATCGAAGATTTTAAAAAATCGGGAAGTTATTGGTTTTACCCCGCATTGCAAAAATCAAATTCTCATCAGATCTCGATGTTCTGAGGTCACAGGAAGCTTCCTGACTACCCCCGTGAGGGTGTCACTATGTCTGTATATGTGTGTGTGTTTGTGTGTGTGTGTGTGTGTGTGTGTGTGTGTGTGTGTGTGTGTGTGTGTGTGAAAATTAAAAAAATCGTGTTCTATGAAACTTCTATCAGACTTTTGAGCTCGAAAAGCATAGAAAAGCTATCTCTTTGAGCTCGAAGAGCTCAAAAACATCATAAATGTAATTATAAGCGCCTAATCATGGAATTAGCGGGAAGCTGCAAGGATGGCCTTAAGGGTGAACCGTTTTCCTATTTTTTTTTTCAATTTTATTTTTGAGATTTTTAAAAATTTACTTAGCCGAATCGATTCAAATTTACATGAAATCTAACGTCAAGTGGTAATGGAACTCTTTTGAATGCCGTAACCCGCGATTCAATCGGTCAAGCCATTAAAAAGTTCTAAGGATGGCTCTACAGGTCAATTATTTTCCAAATTATTTTTTGAAAGTATAGTTTACTTCGTATCATGAATTAATCTTTAACGATTGGTTAAAAATGTTCCTGAAGTGTATCTCAGAATTCATAGAACTTCAATATTAATTTAATTGCTACATTATATTCTGTAATTTTATCTGAGTTGTAAAACAATTCGAATAAATGAATTTTTAGTCGGCAATATCTGAAGAACAGCAGGTAGCAAGAACTCCATAGGATACTATGGAACCCTGCGAGTAACTACTTTGATGCTATTTATAGCTTGTCACTCATTCGTCAATTATCGGTATATCCTTCTCAATACTATTTTAAACATTCCTTTATTTTCTTCAGTTCTTCCTTTCTTAGATTTGAAAGTTAATTGATTAAACTTTCATGCAAACATATCAAATTTAAATTTATTCTTTCTATCATATTTTCGTTGATACATGAAATTATAATCAAAAAATAATTAACAGTGTTACGATGTTTTAATGCTATGTATTTTAAAGTATACAGTTTGAAATAGTGAATTTATATTATTGTTAATGGTACAATTGTAATAAAAAAATAAAAAACGTTAACTACTACACGGAAGGAAATTTTCTTTAAAAATTACAGTTAAAATTACAGTAATCGTGGGACTGTTGTTGGGAAAATCAAAAGATTTTACTGAAACTACTATAGAAATTACCGGAGTCTTCGGTAAAAAAGAATCTATCTGAGGCGGCGCTGCAATCGCTATAGACTTCCCGGGTAAAAGAATTTATATATAATTATATACAATCGCATATAATTATATATGATTATACAGAGCGTCCCAGAAGTAACGGACGCCATTGTAGCATCTGATAAACAAAATAATTCTGAGACGAAAAGTCCTTAGCCATTTTTTAATCAGATGCATAGATAATTAATTATTAATTAAAATAACGTCCTTTTATGCATTAGAGAGAGAGAGAGAGAGAGAGAGAGAGAGCGCTAGTGTCAAGTCAAGTACGTTCCAACGAAGACGCTTGCACGTGTGAATGTGTAAGTAAATATGTGTGACTACGTTATCTATAGAAACTAGTTAGTCATACAGTTAGTTGTGTCTTTGTTTGGCACATACTTTACTGGACACTGGCGCTCTCTCTCTAACAAATAAAAAGACGTTATTTTTAATTAATAATTAATTATCTATGCGGTTAATTGAAAAATGGCTAAGGACTTTTCGTCTCAGAATTATTTTTTTCATCAGATGCTACAATGGCATCCGTGACTTTTGGGACACCCTGTATATAATAATATATAAAAAGATGCAACATTTTTTTTAATAATTATATATAATCAAATACAATTACATATTGTATTACAGGTAACGAAAATTCAAAATTTGGCCGGAAGTGCCTAAACTAAGCTTCTGTTAAAAAATCCTATGAAAATCAGATACATCGTCTCACTCCAAAATATCTCAGGAAATGCCTAAACGCAGCCCCTGTTAAAAGCGGAACTCAAAATTCCAATTTTAAAAGGTTCTCCACGGGAGTTACATTTTGGCACACCCTAATATATATATATATAAATATATATATATATATATATATATATATATATATATATATATATATATATATATGTATAAAATTGGAGGTGTGTGTCCCTATATTTCACTTTGCAGCCAAAACTACGCAACGCAGACGAATAGTGTTTATATGTGGCAATAGGTATAAGGTTCCCATCGTGCACTATGGTGGTTGCAAGTCGATAATTATAAGGGTGTAAAAGATACAGGGGTTGAAAGATGTAAACTTTAAAAATGTGAGACTATCATTGGTCTGAAATAGTCTGGATTGGTCTAGAAATTTCTGGAATGATCTAGAAAGCTTTAATATGTATATCAATGTTTTGATTGATCGAAATTGTTCTAAAAAATTCTAGAATGATCCATAAATTTCTAGAAAGATCTGGAAAGTTTTAAAAGCTACGTTTAGATTCTGATCGAATGAGAATGTTCTAGAAAATTCGAAAATGATCTGGGAAGTTCTAAAATCTACGTTTGTATTCTGATTGAATGATAATGTTCTAGAAAATTCTAGAATGATCTGGGAAATCCCAAAATAATATGGGAAGTTATAAAATCGACGTTTAGATTCTGATCGAATGAGAATGTTCTAGAAAATTCTAAAATGATCCAGAAATGTCTAGAATGATCTGGGAAACTTTAGAATGATATGGGGAGTTTTAAAATCTACGTTTAGATTCTGATCAAATGAGAATGTTCTAGAAGATTCTAAATTAATCTAGGAAGTTCTAAAATCTAAGTTTATATTCTTATCGCATGAGAAAGTTCTAGAAAATTCTAGAATGATCTCAGAAGTTCTAAAATCTACGTTTAGATTCTGATTAAATGAGAATGTTCTAGAAAATTCCAGAATGATCTAGAAATTTCTAGAATAACCTAGGAAGTTTTAAAATGATATAGGAAGTTCTAAAATCTACGTTTAGATTCTGATCAAATGAAAATGTTCTAGAAGTTTCTAAAATAATTTAGGAAGTTATAAAATCTAAGTTTGGATTCTGATTGCATGAGATAGTTCTAGAAAATTCTAGTGCTCTAAGTATTTCTAAAATGATTTGGGAAGTTCTAAAATCTACGTTTAGATTCTGATCAAATGAGAATGTTCTAGAAAATTCTAGAATGATCTAGAAATTTCTAGAATGATCTGAGAAGTTTTAAAATAATATGGAAAGTTTTAAAATCGACATTTAGATTCTGATCTGGGAAGTTTTAAAATGATATGAGAAGTTGTAAAATCTACGTTTAGATTGTGATCAAATGAGAATGTTCTGGGAGATTTTAAAATGATCGGAAAAATTCCAAAATCTACGTTTAGATTTTGATCGAATGAGAATGTTCTAAAAAATTCTAGAATGATCTAGAAATTTCTAGAATGATCTGGGAAATTCTAGAATGATTTGGGAAGTTCTAAAATCTACGTTTAGATTCTGATCAAATGAGAATGTTCTAAAAAATTCTAAATTGATCGGGGAAGTTCTAAAATTTACGTTTAGATTCTGATTGAATGAGAGTGATTTAGAAAATTCTAGAATGATCTAGAATAACTCCGAGTAATGTAGAAAGCTTCAAAGTGTATTCTTATCGGTCGAAAATATACTGGATTGTTTTCGTAACTTTTAAAACATCCCAAAAAATTTTCTAATATCAACAAATAACTGCACTATTAAAAATGACCCAGCGAAGCGGGTGTTCACAGCTAGTAATTATATATAATGTTATCTACCCGGGGACAAAAAATTTCATATAACAAGCTATAATTATATAAAATTATATGTAATTATACAAAACTATATAAAATTATGTATAATATTGTATAATTTTATCTAATTATACATAATTGTTGACTTAAAATTTTATATAAATTTATATAATTATATAAAATTCTATATAATTATACAAAATTCTATATAATGTCTGAGCAGAATTTTCCGAAAATTCACAAGTTTTCTCAATTTTTTCAAAATAGCTCAAACTATATTGGAATCACAGAAAATACAACTAATTGAGAGTTAGTAAAGAGTTAAATTCTCCACAGATATAATTTAAAACATTTTTCTATTTGTTCATTAATTCAAAAAATAGAGTGCTTCAAAGCTGCAGCAAAGATACAGTTGACAACACGTTTGAGAAATCTAATGTAATTTTTCAATTATAAAATACTTTAATATAATCAGCGTTAAAGTTTTTTTTGGATAAATTTTTACTTATTTTGCAAAATGTTGAAAAAATCAATCGAAAAGGACTTTAATTGTTAATAAAATTTGACCAAAGTATCCCACTACGATCTGACTTACGTTATATGATCATGAGGGCAAAGTAGTTCCTAATTTATTTATTGATAATTAAACCCAACAGCTAAAGCCATTAACAGGGTTAATAACATATATATACAGAGTACTTATAAGTCAACAAATTTAGTTTTTTTTAAGTACAAGATAGCCATATGGCGAGTAAACATTGTTTATCTTCGTTGAGTCCAAAGATGACTCATTTATATTGCGCAGCTATGAGTGGATAACAAAAAAAAAAGATACGTAAATTATAAATTGAAAAATATAAATTAAAAAGAAATAATAATTGCACAGAGATAATAATTTTACAAAGGTGATTAGTATAAGTATTCATAGAGAGATCTGACCAGTCTGTTTGATGTAGGGCAATGACCAGACAAAACTTTTCATACTTTTTTTACAAAAAATTAATTAAACTTGTGAGGAGATGCAACTGCCTCAGCAACAAAGTAAGATGAAATAAGTCAATGCCTACTAACGTCCAATCATACCTTTCTACTTTACAAAATAAATTTGCGAGTATTAAATCTAGGCAATTATCTTGATAATTGATAATTGAGTTACAATGTTCAAATTTATGCAAATTATTACAATTAAATAGTAATGCGCAGATTTTGTATCATAAATCAGATCAACCTGATGCTAGATAAGTTTGTTAATGTTAAAAAAATCACCAGCCACTATTTCCTTATAGCTAATAGCAATTATTAATTCCGAAAAGGAATCTAAGAAATTACTAAATACACTAGTCACAATAGCTAGTGGTCCACCTCGTGATCATTCGTTGTTCTACTGATTTTTGCTCTGGCTCCGAGCCGTGGCTCGAGCATGCTGTATAATAATCTGCCGAGTGCCCCTGGTGACAATGCGAAGATTCTTCTCCCCGCTTGAGTACGCTTCCTCATGTCTTCCTTGAGGCTGAGATATTCCGCTCTCTGGGCAGGTGTCTGGTCTCTTGCTAATGCCAAATGTTGGAGGGATGCGGGAAGTTTCTTCTGAACTTTACACCAGATAAAAGCCTGTAGAACGGTTTCAGCCATGTCAGGCTCAGTAAATATGACTTTGGTAGGACGTGGGATGGTGCTCGACGCTGAGTATTTACCCACGCGTCTAATCTTAAATTTAATCTTAGTTTGCGACACCGGCTTACCCATGACTTGGGAAAAATAGTAAGTGATTTTAGTTTGAAGATCTCCATTATTGGAATCGGGAGTGTAATTTTCCTTAAGTCCATAGATCATTAGGTTGGAACGCCTGCACAACCTGTCATCAAACTCTTGGAATAGATCCCGGGATCCACCAGTGCCTGCTGAGGCTCTTAGTCCCGCCGATTCAATGCTATCAACTCTTTGATTGAGTTTAATAATTCGACCTGCTGTTATATACATAGTAAAATAAAAAGCAACCCTTCTTTATTAAATTTTCCGAATACTAGTTAACGTAAAAAATCAGTCGAATAGCCCAAAAAAGATAGTCAATTTTACATGGGTTTACTCGATTAAATAGCATTACCTTCAATTGGACTCGGGAGGTCGTTTCTAGGTAGTTCAACAGAATATTATAAAATTCCAGAACAAACTGAATGACGATCACAATTTGTTAATTAATTATAGGCAATTGAAAAAATGCTAATTGAGTAAATTCTTCTTCCAAGCTAATTGATTTTAGATTTTCGAGGTGCAGAAATGAATTGAAATTGTAGAGCTTAAAAAAAACAGTAATGTTTTTTTTTTTAAATTAGAAATTTTCAACAGTGCCCATCCACATGACTCCTAATCTAAGCTTTATACATTAATGTAATACATTGTTTATTGATTTTCTTATTTGATACATATCGATATATAGTGACATATGTCGACATTCTTAGGCTTGAACAATAGTAAGTGAGTAAAGTTTCCCGTTTGACCAATCAGGAATCATAGCTATTTATTTGCAAGTTTTGACTAACGGCGAACTTCACAGACTTTCATCTATTTTAAAACATCCACGTCTGACTAATAGCACAAAAATTATAAACAATTCAAATTTCAGCCTAGTTTTATAAAGAAATGATTTAACTCTCGGGAAAATATTCGGATCGCCTTGAAATTTAAACAGCTTACTCCTTACATAAGATGATTTATATATAATCATATAAAACTATTTATAATTTTTTTCACCAGGGGATAGTTACAATAAAAAATAAAGTCTAACCATAAATAACAGATAAAATCAAAAATCAAAAATTAAAACTACTACTTCCGTGAAGCTCCATGAAATATTGAAAAATTTTGTGGAATTTTAATAAAAACCTAGCCTATCTTGTGTTTCAATTCAAATAAAATAAATAATGTCCTGTAGCTGTATCGTGTAATGCAGACCAGTGGCAGCGCGCAGGACTGGCAACTAGAAGGACTCGAGTTCAAATCCCGCCGACACTCAGAATTTTTCATCAGATATTTGATCGTAAATATTCTGTGAGGCCCAATTTCTACTTATTTTCAATTTAGAAATTAAAAAAAAAAAATTTTATTTAGTTAAAAAAAAATATTAAATTTTGTTCACATAATTTTATATAGTTGTACATAATTTTATATGGCCAAAACTCATACATAATTATATATAATGATTTATATAAAGCCAGTCCCATGGCTAAGCGGTACAACGCTTGTCATGCTTGCTTAGGACTGGTGAGGGGTGGGTTCGAATCCTGGTGTGAGCTGAAATTTAATTTTCAGTGAACATCGGTGCTCGTAACTTACGCCGGGCTGTACAGGTTTGGGTTTTTCGATGGTTTCCCCAAGCCCTGTGCTACCTGTGGGGCACAGGCGAATGCGTGCAGTTTCCCCAAAGTCGGCCCATCGCCGCGTTAATCTCCAGGCTTAAAAAGTATGTAATACCGCCAAACTAATTCTGCCAAACTTAATGTACCGATCAGCCTGGAGTCCCCCTCCGGTCTCGGCCGGACCCCCATCGAGACAGAAGTCTGAAAAGCGGGGTTATAAAAAAAAAAAAAAAAAAAAAAATGATTTATGTATAATTATATAAAATTATATATAATTTTTTTCCCCGGGATGTGCTTTAATTAAATTCGTAATCATTTATTAATATTTGTTATTATTCTATACATCTAAATTGTAAAGTAAAATAACCTAAAAAATATGTTAAATTAAAAAAAATTAAATACTTAAACATTCAATGTTATTAAGTGATTAAGTTAAAATCCACTTTTTATGCATGAAACCTATAACATTTATAATGAAAATATTACATCAATAACAAAATGTCCAATAATAATTATATTCCATGTGTGCGGTCAGCTGCATCGAAAATTAAAAAATTTTTTTTTAATTTTAAAGAAAATTTCTTTCCGTGTAGGCTAAAATTAAGTTTGCAAAAGTATCCAAAAAACTTTTGACCTTACACGTCGTTCTTCCAACCAAAATTTTTTCCGCTTAAAAAACTAAAAAAAGAAAAGGTTTTTCACGTGTTTTGCAATTAAATTTTAGATGCCTGATGAAGGTCAAATAAATGACCGAAATGTCGCAATAAATTGACAATTAGTATTTTGATTAACATCATATGTCCACTTTCCTATGAACTTTGTGTATACTAAAAAAAACAATTAGTAAAACGGTTCACCCTAAAGGCCATCCCTGCAACTTCCCGCTAATTCCATACCCGGGCGCTTAAAATTGTACTTATGATGTTTTTGAGACTTTTGAGCTCAAAATATAATTTACTAGCGGTTCCCGCCCGCTTCGCTGGGCGAATTGAAAAGGAAATAAATTAAATTTTAAGTTTCATTTTTATTTATTTTTTTTCATATTTTCTATATCTCAAATTTCTTTTCTATATCTCATATGTTTAGAAAATGCAATGCTTTTAATCTGTTATATTTTCGCGATCCCGTAATAAGAACAATTTATCGGTTATGTGATCAGCAAAAATAAAATGTATGTAAAATTCTTAGTCCGTTGACTGAATAGCTATATGTAATGTTAAATTTTGGAAACGTTACAATGACTTTTTTGCCGCTGGCAAAGAGACGATTGTTGTACGAAAATATCACTATTAAGTAAGAAAAATATTTAAATCCGTTGACCTTGGAGGCCATCCCGGTATTTGTCTGTTTCTCGTGAGATTCTATCAAATTTTATATTTGTAGGAACTGTATTTGAAGAATATGAATTTTTTGACAATTATCACTTCCGCACTCCTATGTGGGGGAGGAACTTCGTAAGATCCTATTCGAGATGATTTCTACATTATAAATAAAAGATTCCAACAAAACTTCGAGTCTATAAAAACTATCGATTGGAAATGAGAAATTTTCATTGTTAACGCCCCCACGATCCCTTTTGGGGTTAGAATTCGAGAAAATCCATTTTCAGCTGAACTTGACATCGTACACGAAGATTCCTACCAAATTTAGAATCTGCAGCAGTTACAGTTTGGAAATTAAAATTTTAGATTTTAATACCCACCCCCGCAATCCCTATCGGAAGTAGAATTTTTTGGAATCCGTTTTGAGATGATCTCCTCATGACAAATGAAAGATTCCGACCTAATTTCGAGTTTGTAAAAGTTACAGTTTGAAAATGGAAATTTGAAATTCTAACAACCAGCCCCGCAATCCTTGTCGGAAGTAGAATTTATTGAAATCCGTTTTGAGATGATCTCTACATAACAAATAAAAGATTCCTACCAAATTTACAGCTTTGAGAAGCTATATTTTGGAAATTATATATATAATTATATATATATATTGTGACATGGAAAATTTTCCATAAATTTGAAATTGCTCGATTAGAGATTATTAGGTTGGCTAAGCTGAGGAATTGCTGAGATTCGACGCGCCTGTGTCGCCCCAAGCGGCCTCCCGATCAGAATGACAAGCTCGAGGTAAGAATAATTCATGAAAACGCGACGAATTTGAAAAGAGTACAGGAATGCGTGGGAACTATTGTAGAATGCATGAGTGAGTGAGACTAGGCTATAGCGATCAGACGAGCCGCGAATTTCTACGAGCAATCGCCGACCAACGCGACATCTGGCCACGAGGATGGAACGACGAGAACATTTGAACGGACCAATGACGATGGAGAGCAATAAAACACAAGTAGTTGAGGCTCCACCTGAACTCGTGAAAAAGAACTAAAAAGTGAATCGACCAATCATCGATCGCCCAGGGGAAGGAACGCAACCACGATTGACTACGGCCGGCTGGAAAATGCCGTGAGCTGCGTGCCGCGCAGATTTTTGAGTGCGCAGAAGTGAGAACACATGTTGTCGAGGAAGCAGCCATTGTAGGCCCCCTTCTGATCTGGACGCCGTGACTGTGACATCGAGCAGTTATTATTTTGATTGTTATTTCTTTCTGTTGCCGTTTGATTTTGGATTTTTTTTATTTTGTCGTGAGTTGAATACGAATAAGTTCGCTGAGCTTTTGTTCTTTTTTTGGACACTACGATCCCGAATACGCCATCGCCGAGACATCAACGCTTTTTTCCGTCAGTTTTGCTTTGCCGCCAACTTCGATCACCTAGCCAACATCGCCTGGAACGTTTACGGAAGCTACGGGGTGAGTCTGATCGCTAAATTTTAGCCCCAGGGTGTCATCACCGCGAATTTCGTCGTAATTGTCACGGTTTAATCCGTGGACAATAATTTCCTTTCGGAAATTTTTGATATAATTCAAGTTGCACGGAATTAAATAAATTCCATTCGAGATTTTGAGCTTTGACGACACTCTGAGGCACGGTACCGCTGAGTCGTGTGTATTTGTGTGTGTGACATTTTTGCCGAGATTATTTTTTTTTTGGCCTGTTACTTACCTCGAGCTTCAATTACCCGACAAATCGGATTACTAAAAATTATTTGAAGGACAAGTGAAATCAGTCGAATACTTTGCGTAGATTAATTTTTTTTTGTATTTAATTTTCGATAGTGAATTTTTTTTTTGTTTTGATTTGTTACTAGATTTTACGATTGGAAACCTGAATAAATTTTGCGAATTGAATTAATTATTTGTTTTGACAATTTGAATAAATTTTGCGAGTTGAATTATTTATTCGTTTCGAAAATTGTTGAAGCATTTTGGCGAACCGACATTTTATTTATTTTGTTTGAAAGAAAGGGCTTTGTAATTTTTATTTTTGGTTACTCGAATTTCTTTCTAGAATTTGGTTTATTTTGAAATGTCGAATCATTGCGTTAGCACTAGTCTTGCGTTAGAATTATTTTTGCGTTAAATAATTTTTGTTACTAATGCGACATTGCCGACAGTATATATTTGTTGTTGAATAAACCGTTGTTGGATTAGAATTGCACGCCTCAATTATTTTTTTTTAATTGTTGTTGCTCTGATTAACCGATCCTATCGTCCCATTTCGATTTCTTTGTTCGTCGATTGCCGTGATTCGATTTTTGAATCTCTTCAAACCGACCTGCCGCCCACGAAGATCCACCGCGAGATCGACCCGTGGAACATTGAGTTCCTGGCGCCCAACCAAATCTACGAACCAGGTAAGCCAATTTTTTTGGGTGACCTGATCCGGCCCTGTCGACGCCAGTGCCGGAATAGGCATCACAATATATATATATATATATATATATATATATATATATATATATATATATATATATATATATATATATATATATATATATATATATATATTAAAATAAAATATATAATCAACGTGAATATATTAATTATACTAACTTTTATAAATTGGAGGCCCTCTTCTTCATTCAACTAACTAACGAATACTAAACGTATCATAACCAATAAATACAAAACAAAACACAATCGATTAAATAACAGACAGATTCTTTTTTATTTTTAAACAAAAGATAGCGTAAATAAATGACATCTTTAAATAACCTATGAAAGATGAATAATTTTTAAACAAAAGATAGTAGCGTAAATGAATGCCATATTTATATAACCTATAAATGAATTAACAAAACCGTTGCTATAGATAATAATTCATGTCACAACCTTGTGGATGCGTGGGTAGATGCGTGGGAGTGCGTGGGTAGATGCGTGGGAGGGTGTGTGGAAACGCGTTTATAAGCATTGAAGTGACGTTAGACATTTTGCCGGTCTTTATGCACTCGAATATGAAGAAGAAGTGATGTTCATTTGTTTTAGTAGCAGAAATAAATGACTATCCACATAAATTTGAAAAAAAATGGTAAAGGGTTGATGGAATTCAAAAAATGAATAGTCTAAAACCTTCTACAATTAATTCCGCGTCGAATGGTCATGGTCTCATGCCAATCGGTCCAGTTGTTTTCAAGTTTATCGGTAACAAAAAAAAAGTTGCTTATATATATATAGATGTGATATTTTGAGCTTGCTGAGCTCAAAGAGATAGTATTTATATGCATTTGAGCTCTTCGAGCTCAAAAGTCTGATAGAAGTTTCATAGAACACTACTTTTGGAATTTTCAAACCGCAATAACTTTTGAATAGATCCACCGATTTTCACGCGGTTGGCGGCATTCGACGCAGTTTTATCAGCCCCATAAAGAATTTTCAGGTTTTAATTGATCGAACCAAAAATTTCGGAGTAATTTCGAAAAAACACTTTTTTCGGTTTTCTTTCGTTCACGATATCTCTCGAACGAGTTAACCGATTTTGACCAGCTTGGTGGCAATCGACGTGGTTTTTCATTGTCTAGAGCTGATTAGTTTTTGGAATCGATCGGTAGAGCCGTTTAAAAGTTATCCAAAAAAAACCATGTTTGAAAAAAATTTTTTTCTTAGTTTTTTTAAGATTTCTCAAAATTGACTGATCTGAATTGGTCCAAATTATACTCAAAATATAAGTTTGGCCAAGCCCTTCCAAATGGCACTAACCGCGATAAAATCGGAGATTTTCAAAAATCGGGAAGTTATTGTTTTTACCCCGTTTTGCAAAAATCGAGTTTTCATCAGATCTCGACGTTTGAAGGTCACAGGAAGCTTCCCTGACTATCCCCGCGAGGTTGTCACGGCGTCTGTATGTATGTGTGTGTGTGTGTGTGTGTTAGGGTGATTTTTTTTTTTACTTTATTTTTTTTTTTTGGTCCCATCGTGAATTCTTGTTGGAAATACCCAAAAAAAATTCCCTGAAAGTTTGAGCTTTTAATATTAATTAACGTCCTCGACCAAGGCATTTGAATATTTCCCATTGAAAATACACAAAAACTTTGATTTTTAATTTTTGAATTTCTAAAGCTCAGCGGCATTTCATGGGATCACTTTGATCGAAGATGGTTTTTTCTTAGAATTGAACGCTCTACAAAAGTGCCCATTGCCGCAAAGTCGTAACTCACACTGGCGAGGCAGTACGGGCCACTGAACCTGATTTTTTCATAAAATTGGCGTTTTTTCGCATTTATCTCGTAAATATCAAGAGCTACGGAAAAAATGTAAATGACAAACTTGTAGAAAATTCAATTTCCAACAAAAAAAGTCCTATGGACCAAATCGCTAAGATCAATATTAAGCGAGATATTAAGCCTTGAATATATTTTTTCGTGAAATTTTGGCCGATCATTGATTTAAACTTATTAATATCTTGTTTACTTTCTCTGTTTTTTATATTTTTTCTTCAATATATTTTTTTAAGGCTAGAAAAACAGGATATGATAAGTATCTTACATTATAAAAGCTTATATCTTAAGAATCTTTAATAAATAATGGATTTACGAGTTTCTGCATAAAACTTATGAATTCAATTACACTTAAATAATTTATATATTATTAACAGTTTATTAAATTATAATAGTTCGAATTATATTAACAACAATAAGTATTTAATAAAAATAAAAACAACAATACCAATTAATTATTATTGAAAGCAGAAAAATGAATTGTTAGATTAATTCATTGTCAATATATTGTGATTTTTTACACGATGTGTATTGAGATCGATGGTGCTGAACAGTTTGAAAAATTCTTTGTCTTTCATCTTCGTTATAAGTCAATACTTCATTAAAACTTTCGGCTAGCGCTACTCCTCTTTCCGCAGTATCGTTTACTACTTTTAACTTTTTGAATGTATCATAACATCGTTTATACTCAAGATTTGATTCCCACAAACTTGGATCTGTATGCAAAAATTCATAGGGGAGCTCAAATTGCTCAAAAATAAACAACGAGTTTGGATTAACAAAATCGCTTATGTTTTTCTCAGATAACGACGTTATTTCTTCATAAGCGACTGATAAACGTTTATTAGGCTTTTTGACCGCTACCTGGGAATTTATTTTTTTTACGAACGTTACTTTTTCTTCTACTGGCACAGTTTCATTCAAAAGAGCTAAACAAGCAAGATTTTCGTGTAAGTACCACAAATGCCGAGACAATTTATCGAGTGCTGCATTTGCAATTTCTAGATGTATTTTTCTGTAGTCAATAAGATCTTTTACTAATTGCAAATCCGAGTTTGGAGCATTTATTGCATTAGGACCAGTAAACCATATTTTTACATAAAATATTACGATGAAAACACATATTTTCTGCAAAATTTTTTTTTCGTTTGCTCCCATTTTAAACTGGTTTCTAAACATATATATTTTCAAGCAATAGAGAGCTTTCGATAACCACCGTGCGTGATGAAAAGCACCAGGTGCTTTAAATTCGGCTCTATGACTTTTGATACCACCCAAAAAGATACAGCTCAGCTCCAAAAACTCCTTGTAATCATTTCTCGGATGATGATTCTAACAAAAAATAAGAAAAATTTAATAATTGCGGCCAGAAAAGAAGATATTTTCAGAATTTTAAAGTAAAAATATTATTTAAAAGGCAAAATTTATAAGACTACATCACTTAAAAATTCGAGTTATATCGAAGTATGCAAAATAACTACACTGATAAAAAGATTTATTTACTATTAATAATTTGATTTATTTAAAGATAATAATTTAATTTAATAAATATTTTTTAACATTAAATAAATATTTATTAGGGAGAAAAGTACATTTAATAATATTTAATAAATATTTATTAATAGATAACAAATATTTATTAACAGTTAATAAATACTTGGTTGAGTAAATTTGTTTGGCTTGCAATGTCATATGATATGAAGGTTTCTTATAAACAAAAATCATCCTTATAAATTATTTGCATTAATTATATTACATTATAATAACATTTATTGTAAACTACCAAATTCTATCACAGCTCATAATTATTTTTTATATTTTTACATATTAAAAACGTTAATTTATTAAGTGAATTGAATTATTATCAATGTATTCCAGTTATAGGGTTATAAAAAGTGTCAAAAGAAAATTGCTATTTTTGCTTTTTATCCTAAATAAATATTTGTTAACAGTTAACAAATATTTATTAACTATTAATAAATTAATAAATATTTATTAACAGTTAATAAATTCTACGTAATGAATACTAATTAACTGTTAATAAATATTTATCAAATCCCATGATGTTAAAAATCATTTATTAACAGTTAATAAAGCTTATTAAATATTAACAAGTCCTTCTATCAGTGTATCAGAAAGATCTAATGACTGTAAAAGAAATTAACTTTATAAATAATAATTCTTTCAATGGTAAAACTATTTATGAATTAATTAATACCTTCAGTTGATTTTCTATGAAGTCAAGAATATCGTCTTTTCTTTGATTTAAAATAAGTGCAATATCTTTATCCTCTGTGCCGATTTCATACGCAGATTTATCAATTTTTTCCCAATTATCTCTGAGTCTTTTGAAAATTGGTACATTTGGACTATTCGTCACTGGCCAAGCAACTTCTGCAACATTTCGTAACATCAATTCAGAAGTATGATGGCGACAAGCAAGATATAATAAGTCACGGCCAATTTTATCTTCTAATAATGCACATGCGCCATTAAAACAACCTAAAACAAAGAATTAGTTATTGATAAACTGTTATTTAATTATCAGTTATTCAAATTTTTGACTCAGCTTATATTTTAACTCAACATTCGTAAAAATAATTAAAAAAATTAATCAAATTCTTATTTGAAAATTTCTTCCCAAGTCAAAAAACAAATACTGTGATATAAATTCATTCAACCACAACATTAACTTACCGGTATTTGAACTAGTTGTATCAAAGCACATTGCTTTAACATTATCGCAAAGATCACACTCTATCAGCGTTTCAAAAATGGCTGAAGCTTGGCTTTCACCTGTGCCATCAGAGAGAATCGGAGTTTTTAAATTTTTATCAGTATTTATTCCGGTGACGTGTATTGATAATCGTTCTGCTTTTGGTTGACCATTTCCCGCAGGAAGCATCTTTCCATCCCAGTGCACTACGAGAGAGTCATCAAAAATTTCTTCTTCTTTGATCGTATCGACAATTTCTTCTCTTTTTGAAATACGCGCATTGCGAATAGTGGAGTAACTTAAATTATATTTATCAATCTCAAGTCCTAAACTTTGAATAACAGCAGAAATGATGTACATCGCATTTCTGTTACTAGTTTTAGTTCTCCCTAGTGCTAATACTAATTCCGAAGTCAGAATATCAATTTTATTTTTCTTAGGCGCTGGCATTGTATCTTCAAAGTCTGAACAAGTTCGCTTCAATTCACTGGAATTTGATATGGAACTACAGAAACTATTTAAGGACGACTGTTGGGATAATTTCATTCCTGAAATGAAAAATGTTAACAGTGAATTAGTAAACATATTAGCTGAATGTTAAACAAATCAAATATAATTAAACAAAACTATTATAATATTAGAACTAACCAATTTCCTCATTATTGGTAGTTTCTACTTCCATCGCAGACAGATTTCCAGAAGTTTCTTCTGGTATAACGTCAATTGCTGGTAGATGGATATTTCTATTTCCTTTACGACAATCTGTCAAAAATTGCTGCAAATTTTTTGGTAAATTTTTTAGTGCAGCACAATTTGCAATGTCAAATAATTTATTAAGACGTTTGCTAAACTGTTCCACATTTGTTCGTTGTCTTTTCGATGTCTTTGCACGACTTCGATGATTCTTCAGTTTCATGTAGTCACTGTGAATTTTTTCCAATTTTTTAATACTGTGCTGAGGTCGAGAAGTTGGAATCAAAAGATTAGCCCAAATAGCATTCGTATCACTGATCACACTACTAGCACTTGCTCGTATACTTAATTTTAAGGATTGATGTTTGTACATAAAGAGATTCAATACATCCCTACACGAAGGTAACTTAATATTATTAATATTATGAATTTCAAATCCAATTAAATAATTATAAACTCTATTTCCGATTTGTTCAGACATCTTTGACAAGAATAAAAATGATAGAAAAATGTAACGCAACGTAAAGCATACAAATGCGACGCGAGTACATTCAGTGTTCACTGAGCTTTGTTCTCGATATTTGCGGCATTAGTATCACACAATAAAGAACAAAGAAAGCGCTGCAATTAGGCGGGCGATTTATTAAACTAATTCAAGGTTACGTAAAAGAGGGGATTTTTGGAGAGGAGAGAGGCTTTCGATTTGCGGACAATGACTGAGCTTTCGCTGGTCGCGTACTTTTTGTCAAACGTTGTTGATCACCGCGATGTTAGTTACATCGCAACGTTGCCATTAGATTATTAAGTACCTACTGACGGAGAAGAAACAAAGAGAAAAGAGTTTGATTAAATGTTTATTATCATTAAAGGTTAAATATTGTAGATTATTAATTTTGCTTTAGTTTTCTAGCCTTAAAAAAATATATTGAAGAAAAAATATAAAAAACAGAGAAAGTAAACAAGATATTAATAAGTTTAAATCAATGATCGGCCAAAATTTCACGAAAAAATATATTCAAGGCTTAATATCTCGCTTAATATTGATCTTAGCGATTTGGTCTATAGGACTTTTTTTGTTGGAAATTGAATTTTCTACAAGTTTGTCATTCACATTTTTTCCGTAGCTCTTGATATTTACGAGATAAATGCGAAAAAACGCCAATTTTATGAAAAAATCAGGTTCAGTGGCCCGTACTGCCTCGCCAGTGTAAGTTACGATTTTGCGGCAATGGGCACTTTTGTAGAGCGTTCAATTCTAAGAAAAAACCATCTTCGATCAAAGTGATCCCATGAAATGCCGCTGAGCTTTAGAAATTCAAAAATTAAAAATCAAAGTTTTTGTGTATTTTCAATGGGAAATATTCAAATGCCTTGGTCGAGGACGTTAATTAATATTAAAAGCTCAAACTTTCAGGGAATTTTTTTTTGGGTATTTCCAACAAGAATTCACGATGGGACCGAAAAAAAAAAAATAAAGTAAAAAAAAAAATCACCCTAGTGTGTGTGTGTGTGTGTGTGTGTGTGTGTGTGTGTGTGTGTGTGTGTGTGTGAAAGTATGTGAACCGCTTATAACTTTTGAACGGCTCGACCGATTTTATCGCGGTTGATGCCATTTGAAAGGGCTTGACTAAACTTAGATTTTGAAAACTATTTGGACCGATTCAGATCAATAGATTTTGAGAAATCTTCAAAAAACTGAAAAAAAAATTTTTTCAAATGTGGTTTTTTTGGAATAACTTTTAAACGGCTTAATAATTCAATTCCAAAAACTAATCAGCTCTTAACCTCAAAAAACCACGTTGATCACTACCAGTCCGGTCAAAATCGGTTGATTCATTCGAGAGATATCGTGAACGAAAGAAAACCGAAAAAAGTGTTTTTTCGGAATAACTCCAAAATTCCTAGCACGATCAATTCAAAATTTAAGATTCTTTGTGAGGCTTGAAAAACTGCGTCGAATGCTTCTAACCGCGTAAAAATCGGTTTATTCATTCAAAAGTTATTGTGGTTTAAAAATTCAAAAAATAGTGTCTTATCAAATCTCTATCAGACTTTTGAGCTCGAAGAGCTTTAAAGGATAGGAAAGCAATCTCTTTGAGCTCGGAGAGCTCAAAATAACCCATAAATTGTATTTTTGAGCTCGAAGAGCTCAAAAACGTCATTGGTGCAATTTTAAGCGCCTAAGTATGAAATTAGCGGGAAGTTGCAGGGATGGCCTTCAGGGTCAACCGTTTTCCCAATTTTTGCAAAACGGGGTGAAAACAATAACTTCCCGATTTTTGAAAATCTTCGATTTTCTTAGCGGGAAGTTAAAAATAGAAAAACGGTTCACCCTAAAGGCCATCCCTGCAACTTCCCGCTAATTCCATTCATGGGCGCTTAAAATTGTACTTATGACATTTTTTAGTGTTTTGAGTTCAAAATATAATTTATATGATATTTTTAGCTTGCTGAGTTCAAAGAAATAATATTTCTATGCATTTGATCTCTCCCAGCTCAAAAGTCTGATAGAAGTTTCATAGAACACTATTTTTAGAATTTTCTAATCGCAATAACTTTTGAATGGATCAATTTTAACGCGGTTGGCGGCATTCGACGCAATTTTATTATCCTCATAAGTTATTTTCAGGTTTTAATTGATCGAATAAAAAATTTCGGAGTAATCCCGAAAAAACACTTTTTTCGGTTTTCTTTCGTTCACGATATCTCTCGAACGAATTAACCGATTTCGACCAGCTTGGTGGCGATCGACGTGGTTTTGCATGATTAAGAGCAGATGAGTTCTTGAAGTTGATCAATAAAGCCGTTTAAAAGTTATTCCAAAAAAACCACTTTCAAAAAAAATTTTGTTCCTCTTTTTTTAAGATTTTTCAAAATTTCTCAAAATCTATCGGTCCGAATCGATTCAAATTCACAGGAAATCTAAGTTTGAGGGAACTATTTAGAACGCCGTTTAGTAGATTCCGATCGGTTTAGTCGTTCAAAAGTTACAAGCGAGTCACATAGTCACACACACACACACACACCTCGTGTCGGGCTTGCTGGGTCCCGCATCGGACACCTCCCCAGGTCCCGAAAAGGCAATGCCCGGCATATCTGCACGTCAGATGCGTCGGGTACCGAGGAAATAGAATACTTGGGGTGGACCAAAACCTAGCAAAAGATGATATGAAAATGTGCAGAGGGGGGATACCTCAGTGCCGGCGAGGGAAGGCGTGCAAACGGGCCTAAACTCGTCGTTATCAAGCGACCGTTTGAACAGCGGAGTAGACCCCATGGCTCTGCTGTCTAGCAATGCTAGCAAGGTTACAGGGAGTACGAAATCAGCCCAGATGACAGAGAATGGACAGCTGAGCAACATTCCTTCAAAAAGTAGAGGACCTTTTGCTCCTGTCACTAATCAAACCTACCGATGTAGAATCAACTCTGTACCGACCGTTACAGGCCAACAGTCACCAATGGAGAGGCTCGGCAGCAAGATCGAAGAGTTAGCCGACTTCATAAAAGACAAGAAGAATCTCCATCATGAGATCAGAAAATTGGTTACGTCTATTAGTACGGCATATAGGCTGGCCAACAAATCACCAACGACGTCGGCGTCAACGACTCAAACATCTGCGAGTCTGAGCAAAAAATCACAGCCACCTCTGATCACTCCTAAGAAATATGAGCTTCTTAAGATTCTGTTACCAAAGCAAGTTGAGCTAACGGGCTTTGCAGACGACGTCGCGGCCACGATAATAGTAGACAGTGTAGAGGACGCCGAATTACTAGTTCGGGAAACTATTGATGCCGTCGAGACTTGGCTCCATAAATACCACCTGAAACTCGCCAAGCACAAAACCGAGATGGTCGTTCTGACTCGTCAAAAATGGTTCCCAAAACCATTCGCTGTGGACATGGGAGGAACAACACTAATGTCAACAAGGGCCCTGCGCTATCTGGGAGTAATGATAGACGAGAAACTATCTCTTCGCGAACACCTCGATAATGCATGCCAGAAAGCCAGCAAGACGGTGTCTAGCCTAGCAAGAATTATGACTAACACCATGGGACCAAGAACAAAAAAGAGAAGAGTTCTTCTAGAAGCAGTCCACTCGGTACTGCTTTATGGAGCTGGGATATGGGCAGACATATTAAAGCAGAAGACCTATCGGCGAAAGATAGCAGCAGTACAGCGGCGAGGCGCTCTCAGGGTTGCCTGCGCGTACCACACAGTTTCCGAAGCGGCTGTATTGGTCATTGCGGGAGCTATGCCCATCGACCTATTAGCGTTCGAGAGAGTTAAACTCTATGACGCTAAAGATAGTGACGAAAACATGAAGGACGCAAGAACGAGGATAAAGGCGGAAACGCAGCAAGAGTGGCAGGACCGATGGACATCGGGAGAGATGGGCAGATGGACAGCGCGCCTGATCCCAAACGTCAATGTCTGGCTTTTTCGAAAGCACGGGGACACGGACTTCTTCCTGACCCAGCTATTGACGGGACATGGGCAGTTCAATGCCTATCTTTTCAAGATGGGTTTGCACAGCACACCAACCTGCAAATACTGCCCAGACAAAATTGACAACGCCAAGCACACGTTTTTTGAGTGTGATCGGTGGAAGGACGACAGAATCAGCACCGAAGTAACAATAGGCACAACGCTCTCCCCTGAGAGCTTGGCAACCTGCATGATCACAAAAGAAGAAAACTGGTCAGCTGTCGCAGCCTACGCGCAGCGCCTTTTAAACGAAAAAATCACAGAAACGGATTAGAAACCAGTAGTAACAAGAAGTAGGTGTCGTGAGATACAACATGGACTGGATCGAAGTAATGCTAACGCGGTCCCGATCCAGTCTTCTCTGTAACATCTATGGGGAAAGGAGAGAGAAGGATGTTTAGTCGGTATTGCTGCAAAATAATATTGACTTCTGAGTCCGACATACCCAGGCACCAACACCTAGTCCTGGCACCAACACCAAGTCCTGGCATACGTAAATGTATTTTACCTCCTCTATAAAAAAAAATACACACACACACACACACATACAGATATAGTGACAACATCGCGGGGGTAGTCAGGGAAGCTTCCTATGACCTTAAAACGTCGAGATCTGATGAAAACACGATTTTTGCAAAACGGGGTGAAAACAATAACTTCCCGATTTTTGAAAATCTTCGATTTTCTTAGCGGGAAGTTAAAAATTTTACTATTCTGGTTACGGCAAAAACATCTTGTAAATTAGATTTAATATAGAAGATTCGATGTATAACTGTTTAATTATTGTGAAAGAACAACTTCAAGCGTTTGTGTATAGCATCGTATAAATCAATAACTGTTGTTCATACTACTTCATTCTATTATCCTACAGCTATAATTTCTGAATGTTTTGTTTCAGCCTCATCTATATTAAAAGAAAATAAAAATATGTATAAATGTGACAATGTTAATAATTCTTAATTATAAATAACGTAACTGTATGTTTGTTATGTTTATTAAACGAAAAAAATATAGAATTAAAAAAATAAATAACAAAGTAAAAAATAATCAATTTTACAACTTACTCGAAAACTTATATTTTATAGGTCAAACTGATCGATCGTAAACTCGTCAGTATCTTAGAGAACTTTTTTTAAAATAGAGAGAAAATTTACTCAGAATAATACAATTAGGGAGATGTCTAATATCATTTCGATAATATCCTTATCAAACTAAAGAGCGAGATAGTAGTCATAAAAAAATCAATTCCAATCTCCCAAATTTTATTTGCTAGTAGTATTGACTCGATTTTTGACAAAAGATTTTTCAAAATATCTCTATGTTTTAAAATATTGGGAAGCCATTCCGACTACTAACAGATCAAAATTTTGTCATAGCATTCGAGAGACACAATAACGGAAATTGAATTTTTGAGCTCAAAAGCTCAATTGTCTACCTCTAGATATATTTTTGAACGCGTTGAGTTGAAAAATAGTGGCAAATTTCAGATCGACTCGTGGGATGGTATAATATTTTTTTGTTCTATTCAATTGGCTAACTCTGAATAAAAAAAAGTATTGAGACAAAGAAAAAAGTATTGAAAAGTATTGGATTGACTAGAAAACCAATACTTTTTTCTTTGTCTCAATACTTTTTTTTATCAGGGAATAGTCATCGTCATATATCTACTAATTGCATATAATTTTTTTTTTAATTTCAAGAATCATAATTCAACTTCAATTATTGTAACTACTTTTTAAAGAACTCTTTAATTAGAAAATTATTGCATTTATAATCAATACAGTTTGCTAAATCTGAAGACTATCGATATCGGAATTCCTCATGTTATACCTAACACGTCTGTGTTGTTACTCTTTAGTCTTTAACTAAATCGGTTCATATAAGAAAAAAAAATGTATCTTACAACAGAATGATAATAGATTAATGACAATTATTTAAAGTTTAAATTTTTTTGAAGAATAACACAAATATAGAAAATCAAACTCAAGTAAAAGAAAAAAATAAATAAATACCAAAAGCAAACTTTAATAACGAAGACGACCATCTCAAAATTTTCTATACGCGCTTAGCCGCCATCAACACTCATGGTTCTCTTTCTTTCGTGTTTAAATCATTAATCTTCTTTTTTTCCCATACACTTAGATGTGGATTTAGAATTTGAGTCGCAAAGATCTTTTTGTATTCTTTTTATCTCACCATTCTACAGAGCATTGTGAACCGTGAACCTATAAGCTGAGTATGCATATAATCTGGTACAAAAGCCGAATATGAAATAATCAACAGATATCTATCTATCATTCAGCGCTCCAAGAACTCAGTAATCCTCTTGATGTTTAATTATTTTCTTTCAAGTGTATAAAATAATTTTTCATAGATTCTATCCAAAATAAAATTGCACGTCCGTGTCGTATTTAAATATTACAAACATTTCGAGTCAAATCAAGTCTTTCATGTTAGGTCGAATTTTTAAATCATTGCTACCTGAGGAATACCAAAAAACTACTACCCATTATTAATTGTTACAGAGTTTAGCAAAACTCTTAAATGTTACAAACTTAGTCTTTTTGTTACAAAAAATGTTCTTCTCATTAATTTTATGCTTTTAGTTCATTAAAAAAAAAAAAAAAAAATACAGCAAAACGAAAATTATCTTAGTTATCGTAATTGTATCACAGAAACTATAACTTAAGTTACTTAGCATAGCATCATGCATAACGAATAATAATTTACTGGTTGACTAAAAATGTCAATATCTGCAAACCGAATTTAGAACCGTTTGGAAACCTTTAATAGTAGTGAAAAAAGGCTTCCCTCGGTATGTTCCAACATTCCGAGTCGGAATTTAATAGCGTCTCAATAACATCCAAAGGTTTCATTTCTTTTATTTTCTTCCGGAACTGTCATTTTTAACACCTCAACAGCGTTTCAAAATCCTCATTTGAGATTCTGATGCTTAAAATTGGAGTTGCTCTTAAGGTGCACCTTAAAAGCCTAGAGCGTCTCAATAGGTGCTCGAGAATCTTAACGTTTTTCGAAACTGAGCAAAACCTCAATAACTTCTAAGTTTCTTTGACATAAATTGTTGAAATATGTGTATATTTATTAGGGTGATTCAAAAAAAAAATAAAAATTTTCTTTCTCTTCCAAACAGACTTAAAAGTTTCTTTTAGGTGTAAAAAAGTTACTGTGAAAAGATGAGCCCGTCATATTAATATTAAGATTGTCCGTATCACATTTTTTTAATTCCCATTAGAATAACATGGGAAAAATTACACCGGCACACAAAAAAAAAGAAGTTGTCTTATGTAGTTGTCATATCTTTATGTATTTCGACCCGCTGAATCAGAATTTGAGGTCAGTTTGACCCGTACACCGTCAAATTTTCGAGAAAACTTTGAAAAACCGAAAAAAATGACGAAAATCGGCTGTTGTGTTAAAAAAAACCGGATATTGTGTTAAAAAAAAATTGTATAAAATTAGATCAATCATAAATCTCATGTATTTCGATTTGCCGAATATAAATCTCGAATTTATATGGCTCAGACATCTCTAAAAATCTAAATAAATGGCTAAAAACCACTGAAAATTAAAATAAATCAAGTCCGTTATGATAAAAATTAATTTTCAAATAAAAATAAAAAATTTTTAACATGTTATCCGATCTGTGGAATATAAATTTTAAATTTTTTGACCTAAATCTTCAAAAAATTTTAGTTAATTCTACTTTTTTTGATATTATTTTTATTACACCTATGTCTTGGTGGAATCCTCTTGCAACATTACTGTTAGGCCAACAATCAGGGTTCACAAAAATCCATGCTTTTTATGTTTGTGGGATAGTCGCGATCGAAAAAATCACTATCTTAAAAAAGAATGGCCAACGAGAACGAATTTGAATCCTGGTTTTCACAATGTAACCCGAGAACTTCTAATTGATCCTGCCAAGTACTTACTACCGCCACTTCATATCAGGCTTGGTCTTATGAAGCAGTTCATCAAAGCTTTAGACAAAGATGGCAACTGTTTCGAATATTTGGGG
Organism: Cotesia glomerata; assembly: GCF_020080835.1. Lineage (NCBI taxonomy): Eukaryota > Metazoa > Arthropoda > Insecta > Hymenoptera > Braconidae > Cotesia > Cotesia glomerata. Next base: position 14,197,283 of record NC_058158.1, on the reverse strand, counting down.
GGAAACTTTCCAGCTATAAGTGATGCAAAATTGAAAAAAGGAATTTTCGATAGACCCCAAATTCGGACTTTATTTCAGGACGATAATTTCAAATATAAAATGAACAAAAATGAGAGAGCAGCATGGGCAAGCTTCAAAGAATTATCACAAAACTTTTTAGAGAATACGAAAAGTGAGAATTACGTGAATTTAGTTGAAGAGTTGTTGTACAACTACGATACTGTGGGTTGCTTGATGAATTCAAAATTGCACTATTTAGATTCTCACCTTTCACATTTTCCTGAAAATCTTGGCGATTACAGTGAAGAGCAAGGCGAAAGATTCCATCAAGACAGTAGTGTAATGGAAAATCGTTATCAAGGAAAGTGGGATATCAATATGATGGCAGATCATTGTTGGATACTGAAGACAGATCTACCTGAGAAAATAAGAAAGCGAAAGAGAAACCCTTTATGTAGATCATTTGAAGATAAAAGAGTTAGATATAAGCGGAGAACGAATTAAAATTAAAAAATAAACGGTTTTGAAAAGATTTTTTTAAAGAATTAAAATTTTTTGAGGATTTCGGTCAAAAAATTTAAAATTTATATTCCACAGATCTAAATAAACTTCAGATAAGTATTGAGCGGGTCGAAATACATAAAAATCAAGCTTAGTTTAGGTCAAAAAAAATTTTTAAATCGCCTAAACAGCCGATTTTCGTCATTTTTTTCGGTTTTTTAAAGTTTTCTCGAAAATTTGACGGTATACGGGTCAAACTGACCTCAAATTCGGATTCAGCGGGTCGAAATACATAAAGATACATGGGACCCGTCAAAAGTACTGACAACTTTTTTTTTTTGTGTGCTGGTGTTATTTTTGCTTCTAATTTTTCTTGCTAGCCCGTCGTGGGTCATAAAGAAAATTCTTCTACGTATTTTGGTAGAGAATTGAACGCTCTACAGTCCACGCTTTCTGTATTGGACCTCTCTGTATTTGACCACATTCTTCCTCTGTATTTGACGATTTTACACAGCTCTTATGGACAAGGACGAGTCAAGTACAGAGAATGGTCCCGTACGGGTGAGTCAAATACAGAGAGCGTTGACTGTACAAAAAAGGTCTCTTATGATTTTTTCCGAAATCTAACGAATTAAAAGTTATTCGAGGTCAAACTTCAATTTATCGCAAATTTGACTGTTTTTAATGCATTACTGTTAATTTAATGATCTTAGTAGGAATAATAATAAAAAATTTCGTGTTTTTCTTGAATTTACTCTTCTAGGAAATGTTTATCAATAATTTTATGCAATAAAAAGGCCAGTGAAACTTTTTGAGGAAATTTTTAGCATCAGTGAACTTCAAAATCGTTGTTCATATTTCTTTTTTTTTTTTTTAACCCAAAAGCACAATATTTACTTTTAGTCCTTTGAAGTACGTACGTGAGGTAAAAATAAAGAATTCTTACCGTTCGGGGTGTAGTACGGAGGTTACGTGGTACTATGTCGTACCTATCCCTAGTAGAACCTATATATAGTAAAGTCGGTACTATATTAGTACAGGGACCTTACGACTATACAAATGTATAGTAAAGTCTATAGATACCGCTTCCTATTCTTTCCCGCTTCACAGCATTATTTATATTTGTAAAAATACTTACCGTAAGATGGACGGTGTGGCTTAATGTATATAGAATAAGCGAAAGGAAATTTAGTATAGACCGGATAGCTCAAATGGTAGAGTAGCCGACATGTCTTCGGAAGGTTCTGGGTTCGAATCCCAGTCCGAGCTATCTAATAATTTTTTCTCGCATATTCTATAAACTCACATTAAGATGATCCTCTCCACATTCCTTTCTCAATCCTTTCCTACCAATATCCTGTTACGTGAATGTAGAACGCTTCACGTAATAATTACCGTAACTCCTATTCTTTCCCGCTTCACAGCATTATTTATATTTGTAAAAAATGTGGAACGCTTCCATTATTATTACAATAAATGTTTTTTTTTTTTTTTTTTTTTTTTTTGGTAGGTAGTCCGTATAATACTGAATTTCTCCGTAGTCACGGAGATTTTGGATTTATATAATCCTAATTTGTAATTGTCTTATATATTACGTTTTATCGTAATAATACCGTGGATTACGGCTTTAGTACCACGTAACTACATAGTCCCAGTACACCTAACAGTGTACGCCTAGAACTCCCATGTTCGGTTCATTGTAGCTATGCAAATAGATTTTCAATATTGAAAAATGAAATTTTTCTTCACTAAATCAATAATTATCAATTGATTTGTACATATGATGATTTAATATAACGTGTAAAAATTAAAATAACTCATATTGATATTATATTAATAAATATATAACATAATTATAATTAATATTGTTATTTTATAATTATTATTATTATAATCATAATTTTACGTATCTAGAATTATAATAAAAAATATTTGCTTGTTAACTACAATTTTATTTTGTTTTTATATCATTCTATACAGTCATTCCGTCTATTTTATCCATTGCACAACTAGCCTCATACCCATGCTCAACTAGCCTCACTAGTGGGGTACGTTGAGCAATTTGGAGCGCTCGCGTATTTCCGGGAATAACTTGAAAATTTGGACTCGATCGTTTTTGTGTCGCTAGGCCTTTTGAAGAAGACTAAATTACAAACCTAACAGTATATGATTTGATTAAATCCGATACATCGTCTTAAAGTTATGGAAGGTCGAACCAAAAAGTGATCAACTAGCCCCGCCCTACTCTACTCCATCTGAGAAGTAAAAAATCCTTTCAATAACAACAAATTTTTCTCTTAAAAAAGAAATCAATTGTTCTTGAAACAAATAAATCAAATCTGTGTCATGTTTAAGGCCATCTGAGATACCAACTAAACTAAAATGATTAATAGTATCATTTTCGCTTTAGTAAACTACCATTGAAAATATAGTAGCTTGGTTATTATTCCAATGATAGCCTTGGACAGCTTTTTGCACACCAAACGCATAGTTTTCTGCAAAGTCAAAAACTACCGCAAATTCGCCAATCTTCAAATTTAATTTCGCATTAGAGAAAAATCGACTTTGTATTTTCACTATAAAATCACGTTTTAAAAGTTTCTCAAGTTGTGTCGCTAAGGTATCAATAAAGTCATCGGAATCTGAAATAACGTTTACAATGGTGTATCGATCGATGTCCACATTTTAAATTCGATTTCATTTACATCAGATTCTTTAAACGATGCATGAAAGTAATTAATGATTTCTTCATTGTTTGGACATCTATTACAACTTCTGAAGAAGCACGATTCCGTTGGATTATTACAAACCAATTTATTGAATAAATTTTTTAAATTGGTTGAGTTTCCATAATCCAATCAGTATTTTTCGCAAATGGAATCGTAGTTGTGAGCACATCTGCATCGTATAAACTCAATTTTTTAACGAGCATTTTTTAAATTGTAAATATTTAACAGAAAATTATTTTACTATCCCGAATAATCGTATAACACTTAGCAGATATAATGTTTAATTTAATTGTGATTAAACTAAAAATATGCACATCGTAAAAACTATATATTTTGTGTAAAAAACGCTGAACTTTTAGAAAAAAAATCTGAAAAACGGTTGACCCTAAAGGCCATTCCTGCAACTTTCCGCTAATTCCATATCTAAGTGGTTACAATTGCACTTATGACGTTTTTGAGTTCTTCGAGCCCAAAAATATAATTTGTATATTATTTTGAACTCTCTAAGCTCATAGAGTTAGTTGTCCTAAGCTTCTGACCTCTTCGAGCTCAAAAGTCTGATAGAAGTCTAATAAAACAGTGTTTTTTGAATTTTCAAACTGCAATCATTTGTGAATGAATGAACTGATTTTCACGCGGTTGGCAGAATTCCACGCAATTTTTTCAATTTTATAACATACTTTTAAACACAAACTGATCGAACCGAAAATCTTAGAAAAATTTGAAAAATTCACTTTTTCCGAATTTTTTTTGACAACGATAACTCACGAACCAATCAACCGATTTTCACATTCTTGGTGGTGATCGATGTGGTTATTTTTGCTCTAATAATTATTCTGATTCATCGAAACGATTTAAAGAGAAATGTCAAAGTTATGTGAAAAAACACTTTTTTCGAAATTTTTCGTTTTCGATAACTCTTAAGAAGGGTTTATATTTTTTCTCTCTTTCGCTCTCTATTGGACAAATGAGAGTATCTCTGTCATACTTATACAACTTATGAAATCTTAAAACGGATTTTATGCATAAATAAACGAAAATTTTCCAAAAAAGCGCTTCGCTCTTCGATGGATAATTTAATTATCTATCGAAGAGCGAAGCGTTTTTTTCAAAATTTTATCTTATTCATGAGAAAAACTCGTTTGAAAATCAACTATCAACCGCTCTTAAACGAATCAACCGATTTTGACGGGACTGTTGGCAATCAACGTGGTTTTTCAAACTTAAGAACGGATTAGTTTTTGGAATTGATCGGTGGAGCCGTTTAGAAGTTATTCCAAAAAAACGAATTTGTAAAAATTTCATTTTTGAGATTTCTCAAAATCTAGCAAACCGAATTTTAAATTCTCTACAAAAATATTTCTTTGGACGAAGACTGTAGAACGACTATTTTCGAAGTTATAGCCCGTTAAACGGTAACATTTAAAAAAATACACATTAAATTCCATTTAATTTTCAATTTATTACTCTTACATGAATAATTTAATTTTATTGTACATTTTTGAGCATTAAAATTTTTAATTAAAGTATTGACTTGTTTCAATATAATAATCTAAGTTAAATTATTATTAAATATTTATGACTATTGTGAAATAATAATACTTATGGATTGAAATCATATTTTCGCGCATATTTAAAGCAATATATTCCTTAAAAATTTACCTGTTTCAAGAACAATTTTCACTCAGCCGGACAGAAGCTTCGGGACTCCACCACATTTGTATTTTCATCGTATTAGTATACATAAAAGCATAGTATTGTGCGCTTTCAGAAATCCAAGCTCCTCGACAGGATTTAGAATTTATGAAAGATTTACTGAATTATAAAAAAGTAAATAAAAATTTTTCAGAAGTAGCGTCAAAAAAAATTCAGCAATCACTTGTGGTATTTATCTGAACAACTTATTTGTTTGTCATTATTTGATAATAATGTTAGCGCAGAAATCAAATTAAAATTAATTGAATCAATTCAGAAAAAAAAAGTGAAATTAAAAACTTTAAACGATTTAATGTAAAAAATGTTAATATTAATTCCTTACTAAACAAAGAATTGTATGACTTTGCATCAGAAGAGTTGATGATTATTTTTAAAAGGTTGGAACTTCCAACTGATTTTTAAAATTTACATCTTGATCAGTGGATATCTGACAAAAGTTACAATACGTGCCTCAAAATTTTAATAAAAAATTTACACGTTGTTAATAATACTGCGGAACGGGCGATCCAATTGATGGAAGCCTATAATTAAAGCTTAACTGCTGATGAAGAGCAGAAACAGTACTTATTGCAAGTTGTAGCTATGCACAGGAAAAAATTTCCAAATGCTAACAAACAGACGTTAATTTTACCATTTTTGGTTAAATGAAAAAATGAAATTTTTTGTAATAATAACGATTAATTAATAATAATTTGACTTAGATTATTATGTTGAAACGAGTCAATACTTTAATTAAAAATTTTAATGCTCAAAAATGTACAATAAAATTAAATTATTCATGTAAGAGTAATAAATTGAAAATTAAATGGAATTTAATGTGTATTTTTTTTAATGTTACCGTTTAACGGGCTATAACTTCGAAAATAGTCGTTCTACAGTATTTGTCCAAAGAGATATTTTTGTAGAGAATTTAATTTCCTATAAAAGCCATAACAAAAAAAATTTTTTCCTGTGTTATTTAAATGGGAAATCGAATTTTTTGATGAGCTAAGCCGCTATGGGACTTAAAACCTTTAGTTCAGCGGCATAATTTTTTATTTTCTATATACTACCAGATTTTCTGATATAGCAGTAAAAAAAAAAATATCGCCTAAAAATGACACACCCTAATATACACACACACACACACACACACACACACACACACACACACACACACACACACACACACACATACACACACACACACACACACACACACACACGGACACACGGACACCATCGCGGGAAGAGTTAGGGAAGCTTCCTGTGACCTTAAAACGTCAAGATCTGATGAAAACTCGATTTTTGCAAAACGGGGTAAAACCAATAACTTCCCGATTTTTGAAAATTTTCAATTTTATTTGCAGTAAGTTAAAAATTCAAATTGGATGTACCTCGCACCGCACATCGAGAAAAATCAATTTTTCCACTTTAATTGGATTTTAAAGGGTCTTCTGATGAGTTAATGATAAAATGGATATTTTCATTCAAAAGTTGAGAATTTTTCCCACAAGATAAGATTTTCCGTAGATTTAAAAAAAAAAAGTTTTCCTCATCAGAAAAATTAATAAAAAAGTTAAAAAAAATTTTTCTTCAAAATTTCAACTCCGAAACCGCTGAATATTAAGGGCTGAAACTTGTAGGGAATTTTTTTCTTATTATAGAGAACACCTTCACAAATTTTAAACATAATTCGCGAGGGTCACCCCGTAAAAATGTACTTATTTGGTGGAATGACCCATTTAGAGTGAAAGAAATAATCTATTAGCCATCGGATATGAATGTAATAAATTTGTTAATAATAAGTTATGACCTTTAAGGCATTATAAAATTGCGTAATTACAAGTAGTACATTGTAACGTATACACGCTTTATGCGAATGATTGACCAAGACAGAAAAATCGTCACAATCTGTAATTATCTTGATTTATTAAAGTAATTTATTTATGTATTCGCTAATGGTATAAAATTACATCATAATTAATAATAATAAATAATGCATGATTTTCGAAGCGAATACATTTTATTTGTAGAAATAAGAAACTATAAAAAACTTTATTTGCATTCATATTCATAGTAATTATAAATAATATAAGAAAAACTACGATTGATTTTGATGGAAGCATGAGTATGATGTCGAAGTAGAGATAAAAGTGGCTGTTGCATAGTGAAGGGAGCAGAGCTAGAGTGACGTAATGTTCAGTAATTTACAGACATGTGTTTATAAAAGAATCTCAGCTACGTTCAATTGTAATTTATTCATAATCACTTTATCTTTTTGGTATTGTAAGATTTTTAAATTTATTTCAGAAAAAAATAATAGACTTTACATAATATTTTTTACCTTATTAATTCATAATTTTTTAAAACAAATATGCTTCATATAACAGAAATCAAGTGTTTTCTTAATTTTTGGTCTACTTGTAAATTTCGAACATCTTATTAAGTCGAAAACTCGTTAACTCGAAGTTTATATCATTTCGTTTTTTTATCATGATCGTTTTTATCACTTTCCACATGGCCATTAACAGGGTCACAAATTTTTAACAGGCGCATTTACACTTGCCAAAGTAACATTTAGGCGCTTGATAATAATGTAAAAATATATACATATATACTTAAAAACTTAATTTACAATAATTAGTAAATCATATATACAAAAAAAAATTAGGAAAACGGTTGACCCTAAAGACAATCCCTGCAACTTCCCGCTAATTTCATACTTAAGCGCTCAAAATTTCACTCATTACTTTCTTGAGCTCTTCGAACGCAAAAATATATTTTTCGTATCATTTATGCTCGCTGAACTCAAAAGTCCAATTGAAGTTTAATGAAACACTATTTTTTGAATTTTTAAACCACAATAACTTTTGAATAAATAAACTGATTTTCATGCGGTTACACGGAGAGAAATGGATGGTAGATACCACTATTCCAGTATGGGCGAGAACGTCATTCAGTATGGTATCGAAGATTTTTGTCCATTATTAAATTGTACACATAGATGATTCGACCATTGCGGGAATGGTAAGATTGGCGATAGTTATCGCGGATGCCGCAATGCTAGTATGGCCGTCAGGCCCATACTGGCTTGCCGTATGTACAATTCTTTTGGCAGGTAGACCTAGCCTATATTGTGATATTAGCTACAACACCATTGGAGTTACAACAATGTTTATTTAATTATAGACGTAGATTATGTCCGAAATATATTATATAAATGAAAAATGATATTATTTCATGACATGATTGTTTTTTTTTTTTTATTTTTACTCTGATATGAATTGGTTTTAGTGAAGAAAAATATTAACAATCAATTAAAAAATTACAAGAATTTATGTCTGTCTTATTAAAAATATAAAAGAGATTATTTAAAAAAAATTAAAAAAACGGTAGACCCTGAAGGCCATCCGTGCAACTTCCCGCTAATTTCATACCAAGGTGCATAAAATTGCACTAATGACGTTTTTGAGCTCTTCAAGCTCAAAAATACAATTTATGTGTTATTTTGAGCTCTTCGAGCTTAAAAGTTTGATAGAAGTATCATAGAATAATATTTTTTTAATTTTCAAACCGCACTAACTTTTAAATGAATCTTCAAGTTTGGATTGATAAAACTAGGAAATTTGGAGTAATTCCAAAAAAACACTTTTTTTGGTTTTCTTTCGTTCACGATATCTCTCGAACGAATCAACCGATTTTGACCGGATTAGCGACGATCGGCGTGGTTTTTCAAGCTTAAGGGCGGATTAGTTTTTGAAGTTGATCGATAGAGCCGTTTAAAAGATATTCCAAAAAAAACCACTTTCAAAAATGATTTTTTTCTTATTTTTTGTTGAGATTTTTCAAAATTTCTCAAAATCTATCGGTCCGAATCGGTTCAAATTCTCAGGAAATCTAAGTTTAAGGAAACTCTTAAGAACGCCGCTTAGTACGTTCCGATCGGTTCAGTCGTTCAAAAGTTATAAGCGAGTCACACACACACACACACACACACACACACACACACACACACACACACACACACACACACACACACACACACACACACACACACGGCGGTACCATGGGGGATCAGAGGATAGAAGAGAAAGGGGTTTAGGGTTTAGTGGGTAGGGGCGTCAGCGTCGAGTTTTAGTTTGACGCTGCGTCGAGTCGCCACATATCCAGGCCAAACAGCTATGCCTAGAATCCGTAAAAAAGATTCCCCCCCGCTAAAAAAAAAAAAAAAAAAAAAAAACACACACACACACACTGTGCCAAAAGGCTTGATCCAGAGGCATTGCAAGCTTCACTCGCACGAAGCTGGTCTATCCTCCAGAACAACCCGACACCGGATACCTGCAGCGAGACGGAAAAGGCAGTGCTAAATACGATGAAGGAAATTACTGCCGCATGTGACGCCTCTATGCCGCGGCTGAAAAATCAGAGCTTCCACAGGCCGGCGTACTGGTGGTCAGCAGACATAGCAGAACTTCGCAAAATATGCCATCAGCTACGTCGCCGAGCAACGAGAGCTACGAAACGCTCCCCAAGCCAGGACTTATATTCAAAAGAGTACAAGCAGGCCAAAAAGACGCTAAACCGAGCCATTAAAGCAAGTAAAGCTAAACTGTGGAAAGAGATCTGCAACGATCTCGACAATGACCTCTGGGGTAAAGCCTACCAAATTGTCGCCAAACGACTTGGAAAGGCTTCACCAGAGGCGCCGAAGTCTCCTGCCTAGATAGAGAGCATTGTAACGGAGCTTTTCCCCAAACACCCACCGCGGGAGAAGAAACACTACACTAAGAACAGCAAAGTAACACCCTTCACAACTAAGGAATTACAAGACGCGGCCAAGTCACTCAAAACAGGAAAGGCACCTGGACCTGATGGCATCCCGGCATCGGTGATCAAAACTGTAGCCTTGGAATACCCAGACATACTCCTGAACATCTACAACGCATGCTTGGCAACTGGCACGTTTCCTGTGGTCTGGAAACGGCAGAGATTGGTTCTCTTAGACAAAGGTAAGGGAACCCCCATAACACCTTCGTCGTTTAGACCACTCTGTATGCTGGACATTGCTGGAAAACTGCTCGAGAAGCTCATACAAGGGAGACTTCGCAACGACATAGACCGTGCTGGAGGTTTTGCCACAAACCAACACGGCTTCCGGAAAGGACGTTCAACAGTCGGCGCGATCCAGAAAGTCGTAGCGACAGCGAGAGAAGCATGGACTGGTAGCCTCAAAGCCCGCAAAGTGTGTCTTGTCCTCACGCTAGACATTAGAAATGCCTTTAACAGCGCAAATTGGAGAGATATTTTGGACGCCCTGGAGCACAGATTTAACGTGGAGCCGGAGAATCTGGCACTAGTCGACAACTACCTTGACAAGAGAAAGCTGATAGCAGAAACCACGGAAGGTCCACAAGAATACGCCATAACGGCTGGCGTGCCGCAAGGCTCAATAATGGGGCCCGATCTATGGAACGCGGACTACGACGAGCTTCTGGAAATCCCGTTGCCAAAGCAAGTGGAGCTAACGGACTTTGCAGACTACGTCGCGGCCACGATAATAGTAGACAGCGTAGAGGAGGCCGAATTACTCGTTTGGGAAACCATTGATGCTGTCGAGACTTGGCTCGATAAACACCACCTGAAACTCGCAAAACACAAAACCGAGATGGTCGTTCTGACTCGCCAAAAATGGTTCCCAAAACCATTTGCTGTAGACATGGGAGGAATAGCGCTAACGTTAACAAGGGCCCTGCGCTATCTGGGGGTAATGATAGACGAGAAACTATCTTTCCGCGAACACCTTGATAGTGCATGCCAGAAAGCCAGCAAGACGGTGTCTAGCCTAGCAAGAATTATGACGAATACTATGGGACCAAGAACCAAAAAGAGGAGAGTCCTTCTGGAAGCAGTCCATTTGGTACTGCTTTATGGAGCGGAAATATGGGCAGATATATTAAAGCAGAAAACCTATCGGCGGAAAATGGCAGCAGTGCAGCGGCGAGGCGCTTTCAGAGTTGCCTGCGCCTACCGCACGGTTTCCGAAGCGGCTGTATTGGTCATTGCGGGAGCTGCGCCCATCGACCTATTAGCGTTCGAGAGAGCAAGACTCTACGACGCTAAAATCGGTGGCGAAAACATGAAGGAGGCAAGAACGAGGATAAAAACGGGAACGCAGCAAGAGTGGCAGGACCGATGGACGTCGGGAGAGACAGGCAGATGGACAGCGCGACTGATCCCAAACATCAACGTCTGGATTTCACGGAAGCACGGGGACACGGACTTCTTTCTGACCCAGCTACTGACGGGACATGGGCAGTTCAATGCCTATCTATTCAAGATGGGTTTGCACAGCACACCAACGTGCAAATACTGTCCAGACAAAATTGACAACGCCGAGCACACGTTTTCCGAGTGTGATCGATGGAAGGACGATAGAATCTGCACCGAAGAAACAATGGGCACCACGCTCTCCCCTGAGAGCTTGGTAACCTGCATGATCAAAAAAGAAGAAAACTGGACAGCTGTAGTAACCTACGCGCACCGTCTCTTGAAAGAAAAAATCGCAGAAAGGGATTAGAAACCAGTAATAACAAGAAGTAGGTGTCGTGAGGCACAACATGGACTGGATTGAAGTAATGCTAACGCGGTCCTGATCCAGTCTTTCCTGTAACATCTATAGGGAAACGAGAGAGGAGGATGTTTAGCCGGTATTGTTGCAAAATAATATGGTCTTCTGAGTCCGACATACCTAGGTACCAACACCTAGTCCTGGTAACAACACCAAGTCCTGGCATACGTAAACGTATTTTAACTCCTCTATAAAAAAAAAAAAAAAAAAAAAAAACACACACACACACACACACACACACACACATACAGACATACAGACATAGTGACAACCTCGCGGGGATAGTCAGGGAAGCTTCCTGTGACCTTCAAACGTCGAGATCTGATGAAAAATCGATTTTTGTAAAACGGCGTAAAAACAATAACTTCCCGATTTTTGAAAATCTTCGATTTTCTTAGCGGGAAGTTAAAAATTTATTCTAATTAAAAAAATAAAATGTTCTCAAAAAACCAATTATCTTAAAATTTATAATTCAAAAATGACATTTATTAATTTATTAGAGTCGATTTGTTTTCTTTAATTAAAATAAAATTACAAGTGTCAATAACTAGGCCAGTGTCAATTACTGGGTCTTTTGCCTTATATACACTGATAGAAGGATTTATTAACTATTAATAATTTAATTTATTTTAAGACAATTATTTAATTTATTAAATTTTAATAAATATTTTTTAACATTCAATAAATATTTATTTGGGAGGAAAGTACATTTATTTATAGTGAATAAGTATTTATAGTTGGACTCTGCTATGCAATAGTGTGTTAAATACATAGGATTTCCATAGCACTTAACACATTAATGCATAACAGTGTCCAGTTAATAAGTATTAAATATTTAACAAATATTTATTAAGAGTTAATAAATATTTTTTTATTTATATACGGATTTCTAGTGTACAGGCGTAATAACGCCCTTTTACACCCTTAGCCTTATCATTCTGCTTAGTTAACTCTGCCTTATTATTGCGGCTGTGGACCGACTTGTGCCTTCTGTACCGCATTTGCCCTGATCCTCACCACTCGGCTATTGGAACAGTAACATGGGAAAACCACAGGGAAAACCCATGTTAGTACAGTCGAAGCTGGGTTAAGTCTACAGTGATTGATAAGAAACTCTTCTTTATCGACCACTGGAGTATTAGGCCCTCGCGCTAGCCAACGCTGACTAGAGTGGTCACCCATTCAAGTTGTTGCTTAAAATGTGTGATCGCCCAAGTCAGACGTGTGCCGCCCGGCTATCTCTGCCACTTCCAGAGGCCGGCAACGTAACGTAACGCACATATTTTTAATTATAATCACTGATAAATATTGGTGCGTGCTGGGATCGAACCCGGGTCCCACTCTTTAGAAAAGCGAGCACCGAACCAACCAGGCCATTGCCAACCTCTAACAGTTAATAAATATTTTTTTGAGTTAATTTGGTTCGCTTGCAATGTCATATGATATGAAGATTGTTTATAAACAAAAATCATATTTATAAATTATTTGCATTAATTATATTACATTATATTAACGTTTATTATAAAATACCAAATTCTATCACAGCTCATAATTATTTTTTATATTTTTGAATATTGAAATTGTTAATTTATTTAGTGAATTGAATTATTATCATGTATTTCAGCTAGAATTATAAAAAGTGTCAAAAGAAAATTGCTATTTTTGCTTTTCATTTTAAATAAATGTTTCTTAACAGTTAACAAATATTCATTAACCATTAATAAATATTTATTAATTATTAATAAATATTCGTTAACTGTTAACAAATGTTTATTAACATTTAATAAATCGTATTTAATAAATAATTAATTCACTTTTAATAAATATTTATTAAATCCTATGATGTTAAGAAATCATTTATTAACAGTTAATAAAGCTTATTAAATAAAAAAAAAATCCTTCCATCAGTGTAGTTTGGATGGTAACACAAGAGTTTAATTGCTTAACACGCCAAAAATTATAGCGGGAACCGCTAGTACCATTGCGTCATCAGCAATGTAGTATGGGTCTCAGGACCATACTGTCTTGCCAAGCTTACTACATAGTAAATAACGCCATACTTATGGGACTTGTTACAATACTGAATTGCAATATTACACATACTATTTTAGTATCGATCTGGAGACCATACTGACATTGTGTTAAACGCCATCCATTTCTCTCCGTGTAGTGGCATTCAACGTAGTTCTTGAAACCTCATAAAAAAACTTTAAGTTTGAATTGATGAAGCCAGGAATTTCGAAAAAACACTTTTTCGATTTCTTTCGTCAACAATAACTCACGAACAAATGAGCCGATTTTGACCGGCTTGGCGGCAATCGACGTGGTTTTTTGATATTCAAGGCTGATTAGTTTTTGGAATTGATTGGTGAAGCCGTTCAAAAGTTATTTTATATTTTATTTTATATTTTAAAAAAACCACATTTAAAAAAAAATTTTTTTATGGTTTTTTTGAGATTTCTCAAAATCTACTGGTCTGAATCGTTCCCAATTCTAATCAAAATCTAAATATGGTCAAGCCCTTTAGAATGGCATCAATCGCGATTAAATCGGTCAAGCCGCTCAAAAGTTATGTGAGGTTTACATACACACACACACACACACACACACACACACACACACACACACACACACACACACACACACACACACACACACACACGTACAGCCGCACGGATACCATTGCGGGAATAGTCAGGGAAGCTTCCCGTGACCTCACAACGTCGAGATCTGATGAAAACTCTGATGATTTTCGCAAAACAGAGTAAAATCAATAACTTCCCGATTTTCGAAAATTTTCAATTTTCTTAGCGAGAAATCAAAAATTAATTAATGTATTGAAGGATTTTTTTATTTTTTTGATTGTTTCGTTCAAAGGCTCTTTTAGAGAATTTAATACTCTTTAATTTGGCGTATTCAAAAAGCCTGTACGACGATTTGCCGCGGAGTTATCGTCAATCAAAGCAAAAAAGTTCTTTTTGACTTTGATATTCAATAACTCCGAAAATAATGATCGTACAGGAAATCGAAGGAGGGTTTTGAAAACTGCACGATATTCTCTATGAGAAAATGTAAACATCTTTTAGAACAAAAATTTCAAATCGAAAACTCGGACTGAAAAAATGACAAAAATTCGCATAATTAAGGATATTTGGATAACTTGGTATAACTTTGGATAAAATGGATGAACGAAGGATATCATCGATAATTTTTTAACCACAAAGTGTCCCCTAAAATCCCTCAAAAATTCAAAGCGCTGCGATTTTTTTTTCATTGTGCCCCGAAGCTTCAATTTCTTTGTTCTTGCAAAAATCACCATTATGAGCAATTTTGTGATTTTTATTCATTTTTTCGATGAAAAAAATTTTTTTTTCTCTAAAATCTTTATTTTTTCGATTAAAGAGATTGATTTTTTTAAAAGTTTGAAAAAAAAAAAAAAAAAATTTTCAATTTTTTTCGAAATTTTTTTTCGAAAATTTTTTTTTTTTTAATTTTTTTTTTTAACGTCTTCAGAATGCTCCACTATTGTCAAAAAAAATTGATTCAATTTTTTCTGACCGCTACAACTGCCTTAGTTTCAAATCTCATTTTAAAAATTCAATAAAAACAAATTGATATACCCCCGCGGGTTTCGGCTTTTCTTCACACAAAACTTAAATTTTTTGTATTCTTTCTAGCTTAAATTTCTTTCGTGAATTTTCTGTAAGCTTTTCTTTGATAATCACCTTTGGCATTTTGATATGCCTCACCGACATTTAGTTGCCACAGATGTGGCTCGCATTGTTACCCTACTTCAAGAGGGCTACAGTCAGGTGGAAGTAGCAGCTTCTATGAGAGTGAGTCAGTCTGTTGTCAGTCGTGCCTATGCCCGATTTAACGCGACTCAAAGTTACGATCGTCGTCCGGGTCAAGGTAGACGACGAATCACTACCGAGCGTGATGATCGAGCTATCATTCGCGAAGCTCGTCGAAACCCTACTGCCCATGCTCACACGATCGCTCCTCAATTCCGCAATCGTCGACAACGTCCTCCCCAACAACACATCTCAGCATCAACGGTCCAAAATTGCTTTCGAGAGCAAGGACTACGCGCTCGACGCGCAAATCGCGTGCCTATGCTCACTCCACGACATCGTCGAGCACGATTGGCTTATGCACATGACCATCACCATTGGGGTCGTAGACAGTGGACCAGTGTCTTATGGACTGACGAATCTCGATTTTGTCTTCATGGCAGCGATAGACGATCTCTTGTTTAGCGCCGTCGTGGGGAACGAGATCGGGATGGTTTTATGAGACCAGTTACGGCTTTCAATGGTGGATCAGTCATGGTGTGGGCAGGCGTGTCCTTCAATACCAGAACCCCGTTGGTCATCGTTCGTGGGACGTTCACTGCTGACAGGTATGTCGACGAGATTCTGGGACCACACGTCCTGCCTATGCGCACACACATGGGAGCAAGACAGTTCATTTTGATGCAGGATAATGCTCGTCCTCATACTGCAGTTCGCACGCGAACTTTTCTCCGCGCCAACAACGTAACAACGCTTAATCATCCAGCTATGAGTCCTGATTTGAACCCAATTGAGCATGTTTGGGACATGCTTGGGCGTAGATTGCGGTGAGACTATCCGCAACTGCACAATCTTCATCAGTTGACTCAAGCGTTGTTACGTTGTTGGCAAGGAATTTCGCAACGTGACATTCGACGATGCATCAACATGCAAGAGCGCTTACGAGCTGTGATTCGGAACAGAGGTGGCAATACACGGTACTGAACTGTTACTGCCGTGCGTACAGAGGTCCTTCAACAGCTGCAGACAGACAGACAGACAAACACACAAACAAACACACAGAAGCACACACACACACACACAAACAAACACACAGAAGCACACATACACACACACAAACAAACACACAGAAGCACACACACACACACACACACGCAGAAGCGTAAATCCGACCGAGCAACCTCCACGTGGTACGCTTTGGGTAACGCTAATGCCGGCGGTAAAACAGCAGTCGAAAAAAATCGAGAAAATTTCGAAAAAAATTGAAAATTTTTTTTTTTTTCAAATTTTTTAAAAAATCTATCTCTTTAATCGAAAAAATAAAGATTTTAGAGAGAAAAAAATTTTTTTCATTGAAAAAATGAATAAAAATCACAAAATTGCTCATAATGGTGATTTTTGCAAAAACAAAGAATTTGAAGCTTCGGGGCACAATGAAAAAAAAATCGCAGTGCTTTGAATTTTTGAGGGATTTTAGGGGACACTTTGTGGTTAAAAAATTACCGACGATTCGGTAATGCCCCGGATGGGGCATGTTAATTTTCACACTATCAAAGAGTGGTTTAAAAACTCGATCACCATCAAGTTTTTGTGTTATAATATAATACTAGCTGTTACCCGCCCGCTCCGCTGGGCATTTATAGAATTATATTTGTAGATTTAAACATCAAATTTAATTGGAGTATTGTATTGACTTACAAAGATTCCTAATTTCATCTAATTGGCATTGACCTTCTATCCATGTGATCATTCTAGCTAACATTTATTGTAACTTTTAATGTGCAATTAATATAACATTCCCGTGGCTTTCTTCAAAAAATGGATAATAATTGACACGAAGAAAAAAATTTGAAATGAGCAATGAAAGTTTCAGTTAAAGTTATTATAGGTCTCATAAATAAAATTGCAATCTGCCTAGCTCCAAGTGCAGTGAATTTTGCTGTTAATTGAAATTTCCTCTGTAATACGAACAATTCATCGGTCAGTGATCAGTAAAAATAAAATGTATGTTAATTTTTTAGTCCGTTAACTGAATAGCTACATGTATAAGTAAAATTTTGGAAACGATATAATGACTTTTTAGCCGCTGCCAAAGAGACGATTGTTGTAAGAATATATAATGTGCCAGCATTAGAAGCATTGTATGGGCCTCTTCGTTGCTCTCATTCGGCAATTAGACCAGCCTATCCTTATTTTGCAGTTTCCCTCCAGTAACTTTTGTGCTGCAGCTGCTGGTAGTGACACTGTGGCTGTCTGTGTACCCCTAAAGGCTTTACGGATCTTGATTGCCTCTAGTGGGATTTCACAACTTTCTCCAGCTTCCCTCTTTAGAGCGGTCTGAATATGCTCTTTCGTCGTGTCGTCATCGACATCTCGGATCTCGATGGTCTCCTGTGGCCCTTTGCAAATCACTTTGGCCTCCTCCTTAAGGATGTCCGCGATCGTCTTTTGCAGACCTTGGCCTTTGTCAGTGCTCTTCCTCGAAATCGTAATCAACAAGTCCCCACTTCTGGTCTTGTTGATCTTATCCACAGTTGAACGAACCTGCTCATCTGGGACGTCCTGCTTTATACGACGCAGAATCTCGGCATACTTTGTTTTCTCGGCCGGACGGATGATCAGTGCGTCGGGTCTGATCCATTTGCGTGGTTTTTTCCGCTTAGGCTCTGGCCTGAGCTCCTTCGGCGGCTGCTTTGAGAGTTGCTCTCTAGCTAGCTTCCTCTTCTCCTTCTTAGACTGTACTTTTTCCCAGTCAGTCGTCTTCTTGGGTTCGTCGCCCTGCCCTGCCAGTCGTTGGGGAGGGCTTTTTTCAAGTCCTTCTTCTTTGTGACTTTGTCGGTTGGCTCTGGCGAATCTCGGTCCTTTTTCTTTTCAGGCATTGTGTTAGTTTCACCCTTGTCCTCAGCAGCAGATTCACCGTCACCGTCGGCTCCAGTGTCCATTGTTTCTTACCCTTGGAAACGTCACCGTGCAGCCAGATGCGGAGGATCGCCTTGTCACCCTTAGAACTGAAACCATACGTCGGTGGCAAGAACAATGGGATACATCAGAGAACGGCCGCGAAACTAAAGTCTTCTTTCCAGACGTAGCAGAGCGTCTAACAAACAAATGGATCAGCCCTAACTTCTGGCTGACCCAAATCCTAACCGGCCACGGTTGCTTTAGAGAATACCAATACAAGTACGAACATACGAATAGTAAATTCTGCGACGAGTGTAGGGAGAATGGGTTAGGAGAAAGGGTCGACAACGTGGAGCACTTAATGCTTGAATGCCATGAGTACGAGCCTCAACGTGAGGTGCTCAAGGACATATGGGGTGGGAACGCGGATTGGGCGAGCGTTGCGCTTGCGATTCCCACATCCCAAAGTAACTTCAAGCTTTTAAAAGGTTTCAGTAAAGTAGTAATGTGTTGCAAACTCCAAACCCAGCTAGCTAATGAAAACGCGACTAGGGACGAGACTCAACAGACATCCACCTAGGTAGAGTCGGAGCGCCTAGGCACAAGCGATATGCTCCACACAATTGTGAGGACAGTATAAAGCTTTGGATGACTGACGTAGAATAAGCTAGGGAAAATGACCACAAATAACACAAGTGCCCGGGCACTCTACACACGCAAACACTTACACGTAAAATCAGACGTTACACACAACACATCACACAAACAACATGGTCTTCAATCGACTCCGCCTCCCCGTGGTCCCCGCTGGATACTGCTCGTATCCTGTAGGTACATCTCGATGTGCCTACAGGGAATGAGTTGCCAGAGGAGTCGATGAGAGTTGCACACACTTACAATTATACGCAACTCTTGCAGCTGTTCAATGAATGTGTATAAACACAAGAGAACGGCGGTTTTTCCTTGTCCGCGAACTGTGCTGTGTTCTCGTTATGGTGGGAGTAGGACAAATATACGTGCGTGTATAGCTCTTTTGAGCCCAGGAAACGGCCTCTTCGGAGGTAGGCGAAAGCCTCGCCATATATTCTTCTTCTGTCCATTGCTTCTTCCCTCTCAGTTTCAGTTTCAATGCGGCATCGTGATGACTGCCATTCCTCGTCCAGTTTCTTGAATCTTCCAAGAGCATTGACTACACCGGTTGTCTTGGTCTTTATCTCCTTGTGGATATTGACCTTAGTTTGGACAAACTCTTGCAGCTCAATGGTCAGCTTTTCAAGGCGCTCCAACGCTTGCGTTCTCTTCATGTCAGCGCTTGCTTCAATCGCTGCTTGTTGAGCATGAAACCCGTTTCTATTCTTGTTTGTTTCCTGTAAGTTACTCATACTTTTTTGATTTACCAGCGCATCCTACGGAGTGGAGCGGGTTGCCATAACTAGGAACGGGTGTACCCTCGGAGATAGTACTCCTACCCCAGTTCCCTGAGGCCTAGCCGACACTTAGCCAGTCCCGGAATACACGGACGGACTAGACTCGCTCGGAGCGGTGAAGATTCCGATCTCTAACACTCACTGCGTACTTCCTGATCAAGGCCCGAAGTAGCTGGCTCCTGATCCACTGCTGCAACTTTCACCTCGGCAGAGCAAGCTCACATCAGCCGTGGCCTGCATCGTCGGAAACTACGATACAGGTTCCGGACACTCCCAGTGAGTTACAGCAGGAACCAATCGTCTTGCTAGGTCAGTTAGTGTGACCAACTCATTAAAGGGGAGTTTCGTCCACGGGAGCTTATTTTGTTTGGTTATTTTACTTGGCTCCTACCCGCTGTACCTCATCAACTAAGAGATTAAGGTTCATCCAAGGACAGCGAGCGTTCTCCCATCCGCTCGGGGAGACGCGCCCGGTAGCAGTATCTCTTCTGCCCCGAGTGTGTGTGTGTGTGTGTTTTTTTTTTTTTTATCTTAGGGGGGGGGGAATCCTTTTTACGGATTCCAGGCATAGCTGTTCGGCCTGGATATGTGGCGACTCGACGCTAACGCCCCTACCCACTAAACCCTAAACCCCTTTTCTTCTTTCCTCTAATCCCTCATGGAAACCGCCGTCAGGCATTACTTCGTGAGGGGAGGATCTAGCTACTGCTATTCCTTCTTGTGGCTAAGGTGTTATTTTTCCTTCCTTCTAGTTTCTGTCATTTGCCCTTTTTCTTTTAATGGAACGCAGCTCTGTAAGCACTTCGGTGGTAAACGTGCTTGTCGCGTTCCAGGCAGCTTCGGATGACAGCATTTCTTCTACTATTGACTCTGGTGTGATTTTCTTGTTCAGGATCTTCTCTAACTCATCACGCTGTGGGTTAAAACGAGGGCGCTCAAAGAAAACGTGCTCCGCATTTTCAGCAACTCTTGGGCAAGACGGACACTCTGGGGAATTATCGTGCTTAAAGCGATAAAGGTACTCCCGGAAACAGCCGTGTCCTGACAACATCTGGGTCAGATAGTAGTTGGCCTCGCCGTGATTCCGGTTAAGCCAAACGTCAATCCTTGGTATAAGTCGATGAGTCCATCTTCCCTTCTCCGCAGCATCCCATAGTTGTTGCCATCTTGCTATACTATGTTGTCGCTCTTCAGTTCTCAGTTCTTCAGCGCTCAGTGTAGATGACCTCTTTCGGTGGTATAGGTTCCGTCTTTCCTCAGCTAGGACTCTAAGAGGCAGAGTTCCAGAAATGACGCACACTGCCTCCTCGGATATTGTGCGGAAGGCGCTTGCAACTCTCAGTGCACTTAATCGGTAGACCGGTCCGGCTTTCCTCCATGATTCTTGGGTCTCCAGCGCGTCTGCCCAAACGGATATTCCATATGTGAGCACTGATGTGACTACTGACGACAGCAATAGTCTCCTGCTCTGCTTCGGGCCTCCAACATTCGGCATCAGTCTTGATAGGCTAGTTACCACCGCTGATGCTTTAGCACTTACGTGTTCGACCTGTTGTTTAAAGTTCAGTCGGGCATCCAGCGTCACCCCCAGATATCGGATAAATGGTTGTGATGCGATCTCCTGCTCGCCGACATTCAGCTTGGTGTTTTCTACGATCTTTCTGCTGGTGATGAGCACAGCTTCAGTTTTGTGCTTGGCTAACTCCAACTTCATCATCTCCATCCATAGATTAATCCGGCTAAATGTGATATCGAAAGCCAGATTGATCTCTTCCAAGTATTTCGCGACAATCACTACCGCTACATCATCGGCATATGCAACAAGTTTCACTTCTGATGGTAATGCAACTCTCAGAAGACCATCATACATGATGTTCCACAGCAAAGGACCCAAAACCGAGCCCTGTGGCACTCCTCCGGTTATTTCGTACTCCCTTGGACCGTTTTTAGTGTCATATTTGAGGACTCTGTCTGTAAAGTAGCTTGCTACCATTCTGCGCAGGTATCCTGGCACTTCTTTATCTTCGAGAGCTCGCATGATGCAGTCCCAGTTAGCGGAATTGAAGGCATTTTTGATGTCCAAGGCAGCCACTAAACAATACTTCTTTCTGCCACGTTCCCATCTCTTTCCAGCGATTGCCTCCTTAGCTGTATCAACCACCAGGTTGATCGCATCCAGCGTTGATCGTCCTTTCCGGAAACCATACTGGCCTTCTGCTAGGAGTGGATCGACGACTGCTTCTATTCGTTGGTGCATTATACGCTCTAATATCTTACCCGCTGTATCCAGCATGCAGAGTGGTCGGTAGGATGATGGCTCGTCCGGTGGCTTCTTCCCTTTAGGGAGAAGTACAAGTCTTTGCTGTTTCCATCTTCTAGGAAAAATCCCTTCTTTGAGGCACGAATCGTAGGTATCTAAGAATAGATTTGGCGCTGCTTTAATAGCTGTTTTTAATGCGATATTCGGGATTCCATCCAATCCCGGCGCCTTATTATTCCCTACTCGGTTGCACGCCTCCATCAGTTCCTCTTCTGTGACAGGTGGAATATCTTCTTGATTTACTGGCAATGAAGAATAGCCGAACTTACTTTGTCGAGGAAACAGCGTAGAAACTATTCTTTCCAGGAGCTGTGGACACGTAGGTGATGGCATTGGCTGGCGCTTCAGGTGGGTCATGACCACCCTATACGGTCTGCCCCATGGGTCCTTTTCTACCTCATCGACGAGTTCCTTCCAACAGCGTCTTTTGCTATCTTTGATGGCCTTGTTCAGTTCTCGACAGGCCTTTTTGTATTCTGCGACCAGCTCCGCAGAGTTAGGTCGTCGGTGGCCACGCTGTGATAATCTTCTCTTTTTGTGACAGGCTGTGCGAAGGGCGTTAATCTGATCATTCCACCAGTGCACCGATGGTCTTTTATTGATGCCACACTTACGGGGCATGCAGGTGTCGCACGCCTGGGCAATTCTCGTCATTAAGTCCTTCGTCTTCTCTACAGCATTCCCTATGATGATGGTCGAGTCACTGTCTAAGGCTATCACCAAAGCTTCCGAGTCAAAGTCTTTCACTTTCCATCCAGCTGCATTAGTTTGTCTAGTTGCTCTTTGAGGACTCCGGCCAGCTGATATTTCCCAAAGTATTGCACTGTGGTCGCTGGCAGTGTAGGTGTTTAAGACTTCCCAAGAATAGTTTCCTTTCAATAAGCTGCTGCTGACGAATGTGAGGTCTATTATCGAACTAGCCTCTCCCTTGGTATATGTTGGTGTCTCACCGATGTTGAGAAGGACCACGTCCAGTGAGGCCATTGCTTCACGTAGTGCCTTGCCTCGCGCATTAGTCTGCTTGCTGCCCCAGTCTACCGCCCAGGAATTGAAGTCCCCTGCTATAGCTACTGGGTAGTATTGCTTTGCGTCTTCGATTAGTCGATCCAGGAAATCAGTAAAGTCGGCAATGGAAAGGCTAGGTGGTGCATAGCAACTATAAAAACGGATGTCGTTAATAGACGCTGCTACAAAGCTGATGCTATCATTGCTCACTATGCTCTGGAAGGGAAGTTTGCCACAGGACCAGATGACAGCCTTGGTGGTGCTGTCAGTTTCCCAAGGTTGGTTATTCAGGTGTCTGTACGGCTCTGCTATTATTACTAAATCAAGCTCTAATTCACGCACGGTCTGCACGAGCAGGTCATGCGCGGCCTCACAGTGATTGAGGTTAAGCTGTAATATCCTCATGTTTGCTTGCTTGTCATTCTCTAGAGTGCCTCTTTGTATACCGGGCACCTGTATGTGCCGGCGTGATGGGCAGCGTTCTCTGCGCTCTTATTTTCCGCGCATAATACACACTTCGCTGGGTTTTTACAGTCCGCAATCTTGTGTCCTTCTTGGCCGCATCTGATGCATAGCTTGGATCGATCTGTCTTGCTTCTGCACTGGGATCCGTGGTGCCCGAAATGCCAGCATTTGTAGCATTGGGTAGGTTTCCTCGTGGCTCTAATTCGGCAGTTGACTCAGCCAATTCGGATTTTACCGCTTCCTTCTAATATCTTCTGAGCTGCTGCAGCCGGTAGTGTCACGACAGCGGTTTGGGTACCTCTGTAGGCTTTGCGGATCTTGATTGTCTCTGGTAGTATTTCGCAGAGCTCCTTGGTTACCGTATGCAGGGCAGCCTGAATATCCTCCTTTGTTGTGGTGTCTTCTAGGTCTCGGATCTCGATGTCTTCTTGTGGCCCTTTGCAGATCACTTTGGCCTTCTCCTTAAGAATGTTTGCGATGGTATGTTGCAGGCCTTGGCCTTTGTCCACGCACTTCCGCGAAATCATAATCAGCAAGTCCCCGCTTCTGGTCTTGTTGATCTTGTCCACTGTTGTGCGAACTTGCTCATCAGGGACGTCCTTTTTTATGCGACGCAAAATCTCGGCGTACTTTGCTTTCTCGGCCGGGCGGATGATCAGTGCGTCGGGTCTGATCCATTTGAGCGGTTTTTTGCGCTTAGGCTCCGGCCTGGGCTTCTTTGGAGGCTCCTTTGGGAGCTGTTCTTTGGCTAGCCTCCGTTTCTCTTTCCTTGTGTGGACATCTTTCCAATCAGTCGCGTCTTTTTTTTCGGCGTTCTGCTTCATCACGTTTTTCAGAGGACTTGGTTTCAAGTCCTTTCTCTTCGTCAATCGTCCATCTATTCCATCTGGGGAGTTTCGGTCCTTCCTCTTGTTAGACTTGTTGGAAGTATGACCTTCGTCTTTAGCATCAGATTCACCGTCAGCATCGCCTCCGGTGTCCATTGATTCTTCGATCTCCACAGTAAGTTGACTGCTCTTCTCCGGCGTAAAACGAGGAGTGAGTCGTCGAGATGACTGCCATTCTTCGTCCAGTTTTTTAAACCTTCGAAGGGCGTTAACTACCCCGGTTGCCTTGGCCTTTATCTCTTTATGGATATTGACCTTTGATTGGACAAACTCATGCAGTTCGCTGGTCAGCTTTTCGAGGCGTTCCAGCGCTTGCGTCCGCTTCATCTCAGCGCTTACGGTAATCGCTGCTTCTTAGGCGTGAGGCCCACTATTACTCCTGTCCTTTTCTTGATTTTTTGTTTCTTCCATGATTTTGAGTGATACTCCAAAGCAAAAGGTCGTCTCCGAACGCGATGCCTCCGGAAGTGGAGGGGTGATCACTCTTACAGCTACCTCCATTGCTATAAGAGCTTTCGGTCATTGAAGCGGGAAATCTCAACCGCTTCGACCCTGCACCTGCTTCCTTCATCGGCTTCCTCTTGCTCCCGTGGGTGCGGCACGTAGATGCCGGGAGTTACCACGTACACCGCGCTATAATGATCATTTCGCACATCTCTTTCGAGCAGCGTCACCTTATCCGCTTGCGTACGTGACCCTAGGTCAGATGGTGTGTCCAACCCTTCCTGCCGAACGGGGAGTTTTCGTTTTTTACCGCGAGAGCTATTTTATTTCGCTCTTACCCTCTGCTCCGAAGAACAGCGAGCTTTCTCCGACCCACAAGGATACACGGACGGTGGCTGTTACTCTTCAGCTCCGATGCCTGATTTGATCCGCGAGGGCTATTTCATTTCGCCCCAATCCGCCGATCTTACGACCGGTTAGGACCCCCCTATCCGCCACCTGGGGACGCGCCCGGTGGGAGTTTGGCTTCTTCCGACGGGGTGTGTGTGTGTGTGTGTGTGTGTGTGTGTGTGTGTGTGTGTGTGTGTGTGTGTGTGTGTGTGTGTGTGTGTGTGTGTGTGTGTGTACCAAACTCAACATACTTATTCTACAGATAAATACCAAAGTCAAGTTCGAAAATGACCTTAATCGATTTAGTAATTTAGAAATACCACGATTTCAAAATTTTGAAAATCATAAAAATTTATTACTTTCTTACTCGAATAACTTTTGAATGGGATAACTTATTGAAATTCTGTAAAATGCATCTGAAAGCTCTTTAAATAAGCTTCAATTTGAGTACCATATCATATGTGTAGTCTCAAAATTATATCCTATTCCGCTATGCCAATTACAAAATTTGCTATTGCACTGGTTTTAGTATTTTTCTGTCGATATATATTTTTGTCGATTGCATAGAAGTTAAAAGCCCTAGTTTTATATACAATCCTCGTTATATTTTTTTCTATTCATGATGAAATCTACTTCCATTTCGGCTGCCGAATGGTTTTTATTATTTTCCTTCTCATATTTGAATACTATTGATAGAAATATTGAAAGATAAAAGTAACTGGCGTATATGATTTGGAAGTTTTTCATCATTATAGTATGCTCTGACAGTATAACCCCAAGTCAAAAAACAAATCCTAGTTTTAACCTCCGAAGCTTCAATTCCTTTGATGTTTTATTTGCCGCACAGAAAGTAACTCTACTTTGATACTCAAAATCCTTATTGAAGATTTTGAGGTCTCAATGTGAACCATCCGTTAATTTAGAATCCTCACTACAACCTCAAAAGTTTCATTCAGTAAAAAGTTGTATTTTAGACTTAAAAACTTTTTGCTTCACAAAAAAAAAATTTAAGTTATATTTACAAAATAACATAACATGAAAAATATGTAACCACTTTATGTAAAAATAGTTATTAAAAAATCAAAAAAGAATTTTTAAAAGGTCAGTGATTATTTTTTTATCTGACAGTATAGTTTTTGTAGCATTTGTTCGCATATTATTATGTCTGTCAGGTACAAATTAATATGACGAAACACGGGATCTTTATTTTTAGGCAAGAATAGAGCAATACCTACGCTCACGCTTAAGGCATGCAACTGCAACTGAGTCATGTAACCAATAAACAAATAGATAATAAATAATATCAATAAAAATCTTAATACATTTGTTATTTTATTAAGGTAGTACTACCGTTACTACAAGAGTCAGAGTCAAATCCCAAAACCTAACCTTATTTGATTAACGTAGTAGATTTTCCTATACTAAATAGCGTTGGAGAAAGAGAGACAGAGATAAATTTTGAATGTTTTTTATTAACAAATATTCTCATAATCTCGGAAACCGTACTGACTGTTATTAAATATGTTCTAGATGTTATTTTCTCTCGTTGTCTTAATTTTTATAAGATTCTGAACGTTTAGTTTTGTGAAGTAAAATAAAGTCTGTGATTTTCCGTAAGGATCAATGGTAAAGGCAAAAATATGTAAATATTAATACCTTTTATCCAGTTCTCGGTAGGCCTCCAAAAATTTAAGGGGGATGGCCACTGTGAAATTTCAAAAAAAAAAATTTTTTTTTTCTTATTAAGTCCAAGTTTATAGATTCAAAAATATGTATCTAGGGTTTGGTATCAAAATTCCGAATATTTTTCGAGTTATAGTAATTTTTGTGACAGCGCGTCAAATGACTTTACAAGCGCGGCACTCCGACAAAAACGCGTTTTTCTCGAAACTACTTTTTTTGAACTGATGAGAACTGTAATTTGCATAAATATGAACCGATATGCAACTTTTTTTCCCCCTTATTCGTCTATTCAGTAGCTATAGTTGCACGTAGGGGATTTTGGAAATTTTGATTTTTAAGATTTTTTAGGGCTGTTTGAATCCAAAAAAATGAGGGAAAAAAACGAAAAAATTTTTAATATGTCGCTATTTTTTTTTAAATCCAAATTTTCAAAATCCCCTACGTGCAACAATAACGACACGCATGCAGATTACAACGCTCTTTCGTTTTTTTTGTTTGAGATAATCCGTTTTTGAGTTAGAGATCGCATCATGGAGGGGGAGATTTTTTTGGTGTCCCACAAAAATGCTAATAACTTTGTAACAACATGATATTTTTGGATAAAAATTTGAGAGAATAATCTGCAATGTATACTTTATAAAACAAAAAAAACCGATCCCCAAATTCCTTTATTATCCCAGTCAAAAATAATCCCGAAAATTACCTTTTTTTTCGATCCTCACAGTGGCCATCCCCCTTAAGTGGTTAATTAAGATATTATTATGTACCTATATGCCAAGTTTCATCAAATTCTGAACGTCAATTCTAAAACCGGTGGTACTACCTTAAGTAATGAATAATCAATTATCAGTGACCAATGGGCAAAATATTCTTTCAAGTTCGAACAATTGAATTAGGTTAATTAACGTGCTGATATAACCGTAAATACTCAATAAATAAATGATTTTTTGAAGCAACTTATACAGTTCATCAGGTAATTTAATTAATTTTTTCAAATGCTGTAAAACATTTGAAACGTTTATTGAAACCAAATCTATTTAATGATTCATTAATACAAGTAGAGTTTTAAAAGTTTCATACTCTAAAAAGAAGATAGAAATGGAAATAATTAAATGACCTTACAAAAAAATGACTTTATATAAAAGGGTTATACACTGAGAGACAATTTTATTCACAGCGAATAAAAACGCGTATTTGGAATCTTTTTATGTTAGTACTACTTGTCAATAAATATTAATTACATATAAATATCATTTGTTTTGCAGTGAATAAAATTTTATTAGTATTTAATAAAATTTTATTAGATACTAATATGTGTTTATTAAAACCACCGCCAGTCTCGCTTTAACGGCAGCCATCGTTAATCCTAAAGTCAAGGCGTAAAATTCGGAGTTATTGATTATTAATAGTGAATAAAAATTAAAATAATTATTAAACAGTGAAGAGTGTCTATTAACCAATGAATGTTTTATTAAAAGAAAGGGATTTAGATGCATTGTGGCCAATTTTTCAACGCACATAAAAATTAAAATTTCTTTAAGTAATTCAATGTATATATGTGTATATTTATATCCTGCTTGTGGTTAGCCTTATTTGATTTTTAATTTTAATCTCATCACAAGTGCGAATGGTATCGTTGTTATATCATGTAGTGATTTTCAATAAAATAAAAGTTAGTTAAATATAATAAATTCTAATTATTTTTTTATAAATATCCATAACACTGAAGTTAGCCGTCAGCTGTCAATTTTAAAAATTTTTTTAACAAATCAATCACAATAAAAAAATGCTTCTAAAATTTTTCACTTTAATTTTTATTAATTTTCACATGTAGAACTTTTTGATCATATTATTTTTATAATAATTTAATTGCTATAAAATAAAAAAAAAAAAGTTTTTTTTATTTAATTGTCAACTTCAGTGTCATAAATATTTACCTTTAAAAATAAATAAAAATAAAATAAAAAAAAATTTCTATGTATTTTCATTATAAAATTCTATTTCCTGATGAAAATTTTTTAATTTGAAACTATGGATAATTGTCAAAAGTTTAACATTATTTGGTGATAATAGATAGATTTATTATAAAATTTGTTGATAACCATTTATTAACAAAACAAAACCGATTATGACGTTTTTATCTTATTATTCAGTGATTACTAAAAAACTAAGTTATTTTGTGTATAAATAAAAACGTATTATACACTATTAAACGCGTATTAAATACTAATAAACGTGTATTAAATACTAATAAACGTTTATTAAATATTAATAAATACGTATTAAATACTAATAAAATCTCAAAACTGGTCCAAATAAAAATTTTATTTGTATTTAATAAATTTTTTATTTGCGCATGAGCCAAATACGTGTTTTACTAAATAGAAATAAGCGTTTATTAGTATTTAATAAAACTGTCTCTGTGTAGGGGCAATCCGAACAAAAATAGATTTTTTTGCATTTCCTAAGAGTATATATAATAATAATTCTACCTTGATTTACGAAAAATGAGATTGCTGCATCATGTAGTTTTAAAAATATGTAATTTTGAAGTTAAAATTTTTGAAGAGGTTATACATTGCACTATTAGAGAAAAGAAAAAAATTTTCTTGTATACTTGATTATAACTCAAAAACTTTTCGTAAGATTTCCATAAAAAACTAAACAAAAACTATTAATTTGTTTGAAAAAAGGTTTCATTTATGGTGACCACATAGATTTTGAAATATTAAAAAATGTGAGTACAATATTCGAATATAGTCATAAGTGAAATTTTATAAGGAATAGTGATGTAATTAATATTTTCTTTATCTATCTTCTTGTCACAAAAATTTGTTAACTTAATAGACATAATTTTTCGTTAGTTTAAGTGAAGCTATTTTTTTTTTACTGATAGCAAAAACAGTAATAATTGATACTCATCTCTCAAAAAATTTATTATTAACGATAATAAAACAAATAGTTTGAAAGGACTTCTCGAGATAAAAAAATGCATGGTTGGAAAAGAGCATTATTTCTTTCCAGTGTATAGTAGGTTTCAAATCCGAACGAAAGCTTCAAAATCCTCATTGAGGAGTATGAGGATCAAATGAGAATTCTAATATGTTCAAAGCATGTACAGTTATCATCAAAACAACTACATTCGTAGTATAGAGTAGTCGGTTAGGTTAAGGCTTAGAGAACGTAGGATTCCGTGTTCGACTTTGAGCGTAGGACGATTTTATATTAATTTAATTTCGATACATAGGGAAACAAATAAGGTAAAAGTGTTAAGTATATGAAATGATAATCTGAACACTCAAATTGAAACAATCCAAAGAAATAAAAATTTTTTTTTTTTTCAATTTGGCTAATTTATTTTGATGAAATTAATTAGTAAAATGTTATATATCAACTTGTACTACTGTCAAAAAATTTTACACTTTGATCACTTTGAATTTATTTTATCAGATAAAACCATTTGTTTATTTAATGTTGAAAGTTTAATCACTGTAGCAACCATGCATACTTATATATACTTCTATAGTTATCCGATTTAATATGTTACTCATAAATACCAATAGGGATTATTGTATTACTGCCTACTTGTAAGCAGTCAGTCTTTGTTGAACCATTAAGTTGTTACTACGTATAATATTTTCTTCTCATTAATAAATTGTATTTGAAACTATTTGCCAATTATTTACACGTTTATTTAGAACATTATTCCTATAAATAATCAACAGGCTATGGGCTCAGTGTGCATACCTACATTTTTATAGTGAATAGTGTTTTACGTTGTATATTTTTGGTGGTCACGCGTTGTTAACAAGTGTTCTTCTTCGTAATTAAAAATGGCGTCAAATATGGGATCGTCAGCTTCGCGAATTGAATTGTTGTCGAAAGAAAATTACGACACATGGACAATCCAAATCGAAGCGTGGCTGAGGAGAAATGGTTTATGAAAATACGTTGACGGAACAATAGTGAAGCCGGCACGTGGTTCATCAGCAGTACCAACGGAAGCACTCACAAATTGGATTGACAAAGATGATCAGGCGAGGACAGAACTCATTCTGTCGATTCAACCACGTTTGTTGAAGGACATTAAACATTGCAAGACGTCGAACGAGATTTGGAGCAATTTGCAATCGGTATATGCGTCAACTGGACCTGCAAAAAAGGCGGCATTGCTGAAGCAACTTATTCAGCGAAAAACGTGTAAGGGTAGTGATATCAGAGATCACATGGATGGCTTCTTCGAGATTACGGACAAGTTTGTAAGCATGGGAGAGGTGATAAGCGACAATCTACAGACTGTCATATTATTGAATGGTCTCCCTCCATCGTATCAAGCTTTTCGTACAGCGATAGAGACGCGGGACACACTACCGTCTCCGGAAGAGCTGAAAGTAAAAATCCTTGAGTACAATGAGTCCACGCGGGAGGAAAGTGGAAATGACGTCGTTGCCATAGCGTTTCGCCCAAAGAAAGGCCACGTACAATCGGGCGGGAAACGTGAGTTCAGATGTTACAAATGTGGGGGAAAGGGACATAAGGCTAATTCCTGTCCTAGCAAGAAAGTAAGTAAATCCCCAAATAAGCCCAATGACTTGGCAAATAATGTTGATGCGGCCTTCACAGTGAGTCATAATGTTATAAATTCTGATTGTGTGTATAAAGCAGCAACCAAAACAGCCAATAAGCCATGGGTTTTAGACAGTGAGTGTACGTCACACTTATGTGAAAGTGATGTGTTGTTCAACACGATAAATAAAGCGCCAAACGTTAGGTTGAACCTTGCAAGTGATGCGACAACTGAAGTAAAAGGCAAAGGTGAAGTGTGTATATCAGTAAGTAGTGACAAGGGTCAAAAACTGATAGAATTTCGCGATACTTTGTATGTGCCTAACTTAAGATCTAATTTAATATCAGTTGCAAAAATCACCGATAAAAATTTTGAAGTCATTTTCAAAAAGGACAGTGCGATTGTGCGTAGTTCTTAAGGAGATGTGATGATGATTACCGATCGCAAAGATGACCTGTACTATGTGCGCGAAAGTATCAAGTGTGCGGAAACTGCAATTAGCAAACTCGATGATCAGTTATTATTGTGGCATGAGAGACTTGAACATTTGAACGGTAAAGATCTTGTGAAATTAGTAAGTGACGGGTTTTTATCAAAAATAAATGTAAGTAACGTGGATCGGTTATCTAGTTGTGAGGTGTCCCTAAAGGGCAAAATGACTGCTTTGCCTTTTCGCAGTAAACATGAAAAGTGCAAAGAGGTACTTGAAATAGTACATCCGGACGTTGTTGGTCCATTTAGAACCGAATCCACCAGTGGAGCAAAATACTTCGTTACTTTCGTTGATGGCTGTACGCGGTGGTGCGAAGTGTATTTTATCAAGTGCAAGTGTAGTGTTTTTGAAGCATTCAGACTATATCAACAATTAGTTGAGAGACAGACAGGCAAAAAGATTAAGTGTTTACAATCGGATAATGGTCGCGAGTACTGTAGTACAGAGTTTGATAAATATTTGGCCGACCAGGGTATTACGCGGCCATTGAGTGTACCTTATACTCCCCAACAGAATGGAGTAAGTGAACGAATGAATCATACACTGTTGGATATGGGTCGGTGTTTATTGCTGTCGTATGAAGTGTGGACGGGTAAACGAAATAATATAAATTACTTCAAAAAGTTTAGGTCAAAAGTGGATGTGTTAAATAAAGAACCAAATAAAGATAAATTGGCTCCGAGGTCCAAAAGTGGCATTTTTGTAGGATATCCGAGAGAACGTAAAGGTTTTCGCGTGTGGATTCCAAGTGCACGGACGTTAATTGAAGCGCAAGATGTGAAGTTCAATGAGGATACATGTAATGGCCCTTGGGATACACAGATTTTTAACGAGTGGATAATACCAAACGATGATCACAAGAAGACAGTCGAATTAACGCCACGACCTGTCCAAAAATCTTCTGAGTCGCCACAGACGCCCCAGGATGAAAGCGTTTCTCCTGAAAAACAGACTGTTAAACGTGGGCGCGGCAGACCCCGTCTACTTCGAACAAATTGTCGAGGGCGACCGAGGAAGTTGTTTCAGTCACAAGCCACATCACAAGATACGCCACCAAGTGGTGACTCCGATTCAAATAACCAAATTGGCAATGAAGATGAACTCGACGACGACGTTTTTGTCAATATTGCAGAGGCTAGTGTAAAAGAAGCGCTTAAGAGTGATGTATCAGATGAATGGCTGGAGGCTATTGAAAGTAAGGTTATATCGCTGATAAAGAATGACACTTGGGATATTATTAAAAGGAGCGATGAAAAAAATGTTGTTGAATGTCGTTTAGTTTTGACAAATAAATATGACACTAGTGGTGAAATCGTAAAACGCAAGGCCCCATTAGTGGCGAAAGGATATAGTCAAAGGTACGGCGTTGACTATCACCAGACATTTGCACCTGTCGCGAGGCTAGAGACTTTGAGATTAATGCTAGCACTCGCAGCGCAACTCAAGCTAAAAATTTGGCAGTTCGACGTGGTGACCGCATACCTCAATGGGTTATTGGAAGAAGAAGTGATCATGAAGGTACCGGATTTGCTGATCGAGATGTTGCAGAGAATCATCGCCAGTGATAAGTGTGATATAAAAGTGTGTGCGCGTGCTAAAGAAATTTTACACCAACTAAAGAGTAGTGGAAGAGTGGTGCAAGCTAAAAAAGGCACTATATGGCCTAAAACAGGCTGGCAGATATTGGTACGCGATGTTAAGTGAGAAGTTACGACAATTTAGTTTTAAAATAGCAAAAAACGAACCTTGTTTATTCTTTAGAAAAATTGAAAATTGTATAACTTTAGTATTAGTGTATGTAGATGATATTCTTGTCACGTCAAATGATATAAAAGAGGTAGATAAGCTAAGCGAGATTTAATGGAATTTTTTGGGTTAAAAGAATTAGGTCTTGCAAAATATTGTCTTGGCTTAGAAATAGTTCAGTATGAAGAGCAAATAGAGCTCTCTCAATCGGGATATATCGCTGCATTACTTAAACAATACGGTATGAATAACTGCAATCCAGTTGCAACGCCTTCTGAATGAAATGTACATTTTGAAAGTGTAAGCGAGGATGAGTCACATGAAGAGTATCCATACCGCGAATTAATTGGTGCCCTTATGTATATATCTGTAGCGACTCGACCTGATATTTCGAATACTGTCTCTAGGTTAGCTCAATTCGTTGAAAGGCCGCGTAAATGCTATTGGTTGGCTGCAAAGCTTGTGTTGAGATATTTAACTGGGACTATGAATGCTGGACTAAGGCTTTAGTTGGTTATTCAGACTCTGATTGGGGTGGGTATACGATTAACCGACGGTCTTATTCAGGCTATGTATTTTTGTTCGACGGCGCGGCTATATCTTGGAGATCACAAAAATAACGTACTGTTGCTCTGTCGTCAACCGAAGCCGATGTAAGTCTAGCAGAGGCTACGAAAGAAGCTCTGTATTTGCAAAGTTTGTTTCGCGAATTAGAGCTGAGTGATTGGGCAAAAATGAATATTTTTGTAGATAACTATGGCGCACAATGTTTAGCTGTTGATTCAATGTTTCATGCGCGAACAAAATATATTGATATAAAATATCATTTTATACGCGAAGCAATTACGAATAAGTTGATAAATGTATGCCATGTATCGACGAGTGAGATGATTGCTGATGTGTTAACAAAACCATTATCTCGAATCATGCACGAAAAATGTATGGATGGTTTTGGATTTGGTTACTAATTACAAAATAATTAATATTTTAGAGTATGCAGTTTGAGAGGGTGTGTTGAAAGTTTAATCACTGTAGCAAACATGCATACATATATGTAAAATGATGTAATTGCGGGAAAGCGGAGGATCAGGTTTTGGTCTGGATATCTCAATTAAAACGCGGAAATATTATTATTAATATGCACTAAAAATTTATTTACACTAAATACAAGTTATATTTAATATGTTAATTTGCGGATTGTTTAAATAAAAGCGGATAGATTAAGCACTGCGTGAATAATAAAGCGAAGCCGGTTGACACGTGGTTGAACATACTGCCGGCACTGGAAAAGCGGAGAATTAATTGCACAAATAACACAATTTATCTGAAACAGACTCAAAATAAAATAAGCACAATTTGTTAAAACGAATTAATAATCAATTAAGCGAAAAAGCGGAATTTTATAACTCAAGCGAAATAATTTAGCGGGATAGCGAAACGTTCGACTCAATGGCGGTGAAGCGAAAGACAATAATAATAATGCGTCTTCTTCCTCGTCGACTTGGGGAAAAAGGCTGATTGCGCATGTCAGCGGAGCGATCAGCCAATCACAACACCGAGACATAGCGTGATCAGTCAAGCTAAGCTTTCATAGGCGGTTAGTTTTTGCGAGAACTAGCGGTAGACAGGTGCGGCTCGTGAAATTGGGGGTCCCCCAGGGGCGACTTTATCGCGGCTGGGCCTGTTCACTGAACATTATATATATTTCTATAGTTATCCGATTTAATATGTTACTCATAAATACCAATAGGGATTATTGTATTACTGCATACTTGTAAGCAGTCAGTCTTTGTTGAACCATTAAGTTGTTACTTCGTATAATATTTTCTTCTCATTAATAAATTGTATTTGAAACTATTTGCCAATTATTTACACGTTTATTTAGAAAATTATTCCTATAAATAATCAACATTTAAAAAAAGTAGGGTGGATTTGAAAAACAATAGTGCCATATTCACTAAAAATTTTTAATAATAAAATTATTTAAGAATATTGGGAGGGTTTTGAGGGTTAAACGCGGATTCTGAAATCCTATTTTGATCCGATAGAAGTTATAAAACCGTCCGTAAGTAGGATTTTGAAAAAAGAAATACATCATCTCATCAGGAGCAGCTAGCCATGCCAGACCAGGGGACAACACGCCATCAAAAAACTTAAGCAACATTCGTTATGATTTATACTTGGATGTGTTGTTGCTAATGAATCGAGTAAACCTTTTTAACTTCCCGCTAAGAAAATTGAAAATTTTCAAAAATCGGGAAGTTGTTGTTTTCATCCCATTTTTCGAAAATCGAGTTTTCATCATATCTCGACGTTTTGAGGTCCTAGGAAGCTTTCCTGACTATTTCCGCGGTGATGTCACCATGTCTGTACGTATGTGTGTGTGTGTGTGTGTGTGTGTGTGTGTGTGTGTGTGTGTGTGTGTGAGTGTTTTTTTTTTGTAGGTGGGGGAATCCTTTTTACGGATTCTAGGCATAGCTGTTTGGCCTGGATATGTGGCGACTCGACGCAGCGTCATACTAACTCGACACTAACGCCCCTACCCACTAAACCCTAAACCCCTTTTCCTTCTTTCCTCTAATCCCTCATGGAAACCGCCGTCAGGCATTACTTCGTGAAGGGAGGATCTAGCTACTGCTCTTCCTTCTGGTGGCTAAGGTGTTAACTATCTTCCTTCTATCTTCTGCTATTTGCTCTTTTTCTTTCGGTGGAACGCAAGTCTTTAAGGACTTCTGTTGCGAACGTGTTGGTAGCGTTCCAGGCAGCTTCTGATGACAACATTGCTTCTACTAGTGAATCTGGTTGCATTCTCTGGTTCAGGATCCTCTCCAGTTCTTCACGCTGTGGATCGAAACGAGGACATACAAAGAAGACGTGCTCCGCGTCTTCAGCAGCTCCTGGGCAGGACGGGCACTCCGAAGAGTCATCGTGCTTAAAGCGGTGTAGATACTCTCGAAAACACCCATGTCCCGACAACATCTGCGTAAGATAGTAATTGACCTCACCGTGATTCCGGTTAAGCCAAATGTCGACTCGAGGTATGAGACGGTGCGTCCACCTACCCTTCTCTGCAGCATCCCATTGTAGTTGCCATCGGCCTATGCTCTTCTGCCGTTCTTCAATTCTAAGTTCTTCCGGGCTCAGTGCAGTTGACCTTTTTCGTTGGTAAAGGGCCCGTCTTTCCTCTGCTAGAACTCTAAGAGGTAGGGTTCCAGCAATGACGCACACTGCTTCTTCTGATATAGTGCGGAAGGCACTAGCTACTCGTAGGGCACTCAGTCGGTATATTGGTCCAGCTTTTCTCCATGATTCTTGGGTTTCCAGTGCATCAGCCCAAATGGATATTCCGTAAGTGAGCACTGATGTGACTACTGATGACAATAGTAGCCTCCTGCTCTGCATTGGGCCTCCGATGTTAGGCATCAGCCGTGCGAGACTAGCCCTCACTACTGACGCTTTGGCACTGACATGTTCCACCTGCTGTTTGAAGTTGAGTCGTGCATCCAGCATCACTCCCAGATAACGGATAAATGGTTGTGATGTGATTTCTCGGTCACCGACATTAATCTTAATTGTTTCAACTTCTTTTCGGCTGGTAATAAGCACTGCTTCGGTCTTCTGCTTGGCCAGTTGTAGGTTCACTGTATCCATCCACTGGTTGATCTTCTCAAAAGTGATGTCAAACAGATGTTGAATCTCGTCGAGGTGTTTGGCGACGATCACTGCGGCAACATCATCCGCATACGCTACCAGTTTGACACATCTTGGAAGCTTCAGTCTCAGGAGCCTGTCATACATGATATTCCACAGAAGTGGACCAAAAACAGAGCCCTGTGGCACACCACCGGTTATATCATACTCTTTTGGACCATTCTTTGTATCGTATTTCAGCACTCTATCTGTAAAATAGCTAATCACTAGTCTGCGAAGATATGTTGGCACGTTCTTCTCGTCAAGAGCTTGCATGATGCAGTACCAATTAGCGGAATTGAAAGCATTTTTGATGTCCAAGGCAGCCACCAGGCAGTACTTCTTCGTTCCACCCTTCCATCTAGTTCCTGCGATTGCCTCTTTGGCCGTATTAACAACCAGGTTGATCGCGTCCAGGGTTGATCGCCCTTTCCGGAATCCATACTGGTTGTCTGCCAAGAGTGGGTCGACTACTGCATCTATTCGCTGATGGATGATACGCTCAAATATCTTACCCGCCGTATCTAGCATGCAGAGTGGTCGGTAAGATGACGGTTCTTCTGGCGGTTTCTTTCCTTTAGGTAAAAGTACTAACCGTTGCTGTTTCCACTTACGAGGAAAAGTCCCCTCCTTGAGGCATGCGTTGTAAGCGTCTAGAAATAATGTTGGTGCTGCCTTTATGATGGTTTTCAAGGCTATATTCCGTCCAATCCCGGCGCTTTATTATTTTCTACCCGATTACAGGCCTCCAACAATTCTTCTTCAGTGACAGGTGGAATGTCGTCCAGTTCATCTTGCGTTGACTGATAATTGAGACTGTGTTGCTGTGGAAACAGCGCAGTGACGATTTTCTGAAGGAGTTGGGGACACGTAGGTGACGGCATTTGTTGTTTCTTCAGGTGCGTCATGACCACCTTATACGGCCGACCCCACACGTCTTTGTCGACCTCGTATATGAGCTCTTTCCAGCATCTTCTTTTGCTCTCTTTTATGGCCTTATTAAGTTCACGACGAGCTTTTTTGTACTCTGCGATCAGCACTGCAGAGTAAGGTCGTTGATAGCCACGCTGTGATATTCTTCTCTTTCGATGACACTCTTAACGGAGGTTGCTGATATGATCATTCCACCAGTGTACCGCAGGTCTTGAATTCATAACACGTTTTCGAGGCATACTGGCATCACAAGCTTGTGTTACTCGCATCATCAGAGCCTTAGTATGTTCTTCTGCACATCCAGTCTCTATCGGATCACTATCGAGGGCTGTTAGCAATACTTCTGGGTCAAGAGATTTCACCTTCCAACCGACGGTGTTAAATTGCTTGATAGGCCCCCGGAGGTTCTGGTCGTTTGACGTTTCCCAGAGTATCGCATGATGGTCACTGGCAGTGTAGATGTCCAGTACCTTCCAGTTAGTGTTACCTTTAGCAAGGCTGGTACTGACAAAAGTGACGTCTACAATCGAGCTTGCGTCACCTTTGGTGTAGGTCGGCGTGTCACCACTGTTGAGCAAGACTACATCTAGTGTAGAAAAAGCTTCTAGCAGATCTCTTCCTCGTGCATTAGTCTGCTTACTGCCCCAGTCCACTGCCCAGGCGTTAAAGTCCCCGGCTATCGCCACTGGATGATGTTGCTTCGCGTCCTCGGTCAGTCGATCCAAGAAGTCAGTAAGCTCAGCAATTGAGAGGCTAGGTGGTGCGTAGCAGCTGTAAAAACGGATGCCATCTACTGATGCTGCTACAAAGCCAGCGCTGCCATTGCTAGCTACACTGTGGAAAGGGAGCTTACCACAAGCCCAGATCACAGCTTTCGTGGTGATATCCGTCTCCCAAGGTTGTCCAGCTAAATGTTTATATGGCTCCGATAAAAGCACAACGTCGAGCTTTAATTCCCGTACTGTCTGCATAAGCAGGTCATGCGCAGCTTCGCAGTGATTGATGTTAAGCTGCAGTATCCTCATGTTCGTTTATTTGTCAGCTTCTGGAGTGCTTCTTGGAAGACTGGACATCGGCCAGAACCAGACCGGTGAGCAGTGTCCTGAGAGCCAGGTTTTTCCGCACATAACGCACATTTCACTTTATTTTGGCATTGAGCAGCTTGATGACCTGTTTGCCCACATTTGATGCAAAGCCCAGATCGGTCGACTTCGCTTTTACATTGGGCAGTAGTGTGCCCAAAGTGCCAGCACTTATAGCATCGTACTGGTGTCTTAATTGCTCTGACACGGCAATTTACCCAGCCAATCCTTATTTTGCCTGTCTTTCCAAGTATCTTCTGCACTATTGCTGCTGGCAATCGTACCGAAGCAGTTTGAGTACCTCTGTAGGCCGGACGAATTTTAATGACATCTTCAGGTATTTCATAGTCATTTCCAGCTGCCTCTTGTAAGGCCTTCCGGACATCCCCTTTAGTTGTTTCGTCGTCAATGTCCCGGATTTCAAGCTGTTCCTCTGGGCCTTTACAGATGACTTGCGCTTCTTCTTTAAGGATGCTCTTGATGGTCTTCAGCAAAGCTTGTCCTTTGTCTTCGGTCTTTCTGGAAAGCGTAATGAGCATATTCCCATCATTCGTCTTTTGAACCTTGTCAACTACGTCACGGGTCTGATCTGGTGGGACATCTTTTTTAATCCAACGCAGTATCTCGGCATATTTTGCCTTCTCAACGGGTCGAATAATTAAGGCATCTGGTTTGGTGAATTTTCGCGGTTTTTCCCGCTTAGGCTCCGGCCGAGATTTGTTCACCGGTTGTTTTGGTAACCGCTCTCTCGCTTGCTCCTTCTTCTCCTTCTTGGATTGGACCTTCTGCCATTCAGTCACCTCTTTTTTTCCGGCGTTCTGCACTGCCGTGTTTTTCGGAGGGCTTGGTTTCAGGTCCTTTTTCTTCACAACTTGGCAGATCGTTGGGTCGGGAGAAGATCGATCTTTTCTCTTAGTTGACTTGCTGCTAGTTCTGATTCTGTCTTCCGCGACTGATTCACCGTCACCTTCGACTCCAGTGTCCATTGCTTCTTCATTCACGATAGTTGCTTGAATGCTTCTCTCCGGTGTAGTGCGAGAAGTGCGTCGTACTGTTAAACACCATTCTTCATCAAGTTTCTTGAATCTCTGGAGGGCATTGGCTACGCTGGTCGTCTTGGTCTTAATCTCCTTGTGGATATTGACCTTAGATTGGATGAAGTCATTTAGCTCACTGGTCAGCTTTTCAAGGCGTTCAAACGCTTGCGACCGCTTCATTTCAGCGCTTGCTTCAATCGCTGCTTGTTGGGCATGAGGCCCGTTTTCACTATTGTTGTTTTCCTGAATTTTACTCATACTTTTAAATTTACCAGCGCATCGTACGGAGTGGAGCGGGTTGTCATAACTAGAAACGGGTGTACCCTCGGAGATAGTACTCCTACCCCAGTTCCCTGAGGCCTAGCCGACACTTAGCCAGCCCCGGAATACACGGACGGACTAGACTCGCTCGGAGCGGTGAAGATTCCGATCTCTAACACTCACTGCGTACTTCCTGATCAAGGCCCGAAGTGGCTGGCTCCTGATCCACTGCTGCAACTTACACCTCGGTAGAGCAAGCTCACATCAGCCGTGGCCTGCATCGTCGGAAACTACGACACGAGGTTCCGGTCACTCCCAGTGGGTCACAGCAGGGAACGATCGTCTTGTTGTGTGTGTGAGTGTGTGTGTGTGTGTGTGTGTGTGTGTATGTATGTATGTATGTAAATCTCTCATAACTTTTGAACGGATCATCCGATTCGATCGAAATAAGCGGCTTTTTAAAGTTCCTTTGCCTCTAGAATTCTGATACTAATTTACAAAATTTGAGTCGATCAATTTTGAGAAATCTCAAAAATAAAGTTTTTAAAAATTCGTTTTTTTGAAATATCTTTTAAACGGCTAAACCGATTAATTTCAAAAACTAATCAGCTCTTAAACTCAAAAAACCACGTCGATTGCCTCCAGCCCGGTCAAAATCGGTTGATTTGTTCGTGAGTTTTCGTTGTCGAAAAAAATTGAAAAAAATGTTTTTTTCAGAATTTCTATGAAATTTTTAGTCTGACCAGTTTACGCTTAAAGATTTTTCGAAGAACTTAAAAAACTGCGCTAAATGCCGTAAACCGCGAGAAAATCGGTTAATTTATTCAAAAGTTTTTGCGGTTTGAAAATTCAAAAAATAGTGTTCTATAAAACTTTCATTAGCCTTTTGAACTCGAAGAGCTCAAGAACTCAAGAACTCAAAAGCAGAGACCAGCGATTTATTTGAGCTCACAGAGCTCAAAATTACACAAAAATTATATTTTTAAGATCAAAGAGCTTAAAAAATAAGTAAATTGTTGAGCACTTAGGTATGGAGGTAGCGGGAAGTTGCAGGGATGGCCTTTAGGGTCAACCGTTTTCCTAATTTTTTTTTCTTTTTCAACTGAGATTTCAGTAACTATTATGTAGCATCTCAATAACACCTCTTAAAATTATTTCATTTAAAGCCTGAGCAGCGTAATATTAATAAAATTTATGTTCAAAATTAGATTTTACATATTTTTAAATATAACAACCGAAAAATTCACTCATTAATAGAATAATTTTTTTTTTTTTCAATTTTATTTTACGTGGTTGATTCACGAACATGTCAATAGAAATTTAATCAATTTTTTGTTGATAATTCTTCATTTTCTTAAATTATTGAAATCCATAAATTCAATGTTTGAAGATATATAAAAAAAAATAGGAAAACGGTTGACCCTGAAGACCATCCCTGCAACTTCCCGCTCATTTCGTACCTAAGCGCTTAAAATTGCATTTATGATGTTTTTGAGCTCTTCGAGCTCGGAAATACAGTTTATGTGTTATTTTGAGCTCTCTCTCGCAATTTGCACGCGGTAAGCGGCAATTGATGTAGTTTTTTGAGCTTTAGAAATAATTCTGAACAAAAAAATTGATCTGATGGAAAATTTCGGTTATTAGAAAAAAACTTTTTTTTTTATTTTTTTCGACAACGATATCTCGCGAACGCATCAACCGATTCTCACGCTTTTGGTGGCGATCGATGCGGGTTTTCAAGGTTAAGAGCTAATTAGTTTTTGACGTCGATCGGTTTAGCCAATTTGGAGATATTTAAAAAAAAATGAAAAAAAAAACAACTTTTTTTTCACTTTTTTTCCGATTTCTTGAAATCTACTGGTCCGAATCGGTTCCAACTTACAGGAAATTTAAGTTTGGTGAAGACCTTTCGAATGACACCAACTGCGATCAAATCGGTCAAGCCGTTCAAAAGTTATAAGAGGTTTACATTCACACACACACACACACACACACACACACACACACACACACACACACACACACACACACACACACACACACACACACACACACACACACACACACACACACACACACACACACACACACA
Organism: Cotesia glomerata; assembly: GCF_020080835.1. Taxonomy (NCBI): domain Eukaryota; kingdom Metazoa; phylum Arthropoda; class Insecta; order Hymenoptera; family Braconidae; genus Cotesia; species Cotesia glomerata. The sequence goes on along the minus strand of NC_058158.1, from coordinate 14,154,507 downwards.
CACACACACACACACATACACACACACACACACACACACACACACAAGAGGGACACAAGATTGCTGAATGCAAAAACCCAGCGAAATGTGTATTATGCGCGGATCAAAGTGCGGAGAACTCGGCTCATCATGCCGGCGCATCCAGGTGCCCAGTATTTAAAGAGGCACTCCAGAAGATAACAAACAAACAGACATGAAGATATTGCAGCTAAACCTAAACCATTGCGAAGCTGCGCATGATCTGCTTATGCAAACAGCAAGAGAACTAGAGTTAGACTTAGTAATGATAGCAGAGCCATACAGATACCTGAATACCCAGCCTTGGGAATCTGACAGCACCACCAAGGCTGTCATCTGGTCTTGTGGTAAGCATCCCTTCCAGAGTGTAGTTAACAATGATAATGCCGGCTTTGTAGCAGCAACAGTTAACGGCATCCGTTTCTACAGCTGTAATGCACCACCTAGCCTATCCATTGTTGAATTCACTGAATTCTTGGACAAACTGACCGAGGACGCCAAGCAGCATTATCCGGTCGCGATTGCCGGTGACTTCAACTCCTGGGCAGTAGACTGGGGCAGCAAGCAGACAAATGCGCGAGGAAAAGCACTCCTAGAAGCTTTCTCTACACTAGATGTAGTCCAGCTCAACAGTGGTGATACGCCAACCTATACTAAAGGAGAAGCAAGCTCTATCATAGATCTCACTTTCGTCAGCAGCAGCCTCATCAGTGGGAAATACGACTGGAAGGTGATGGATATCTACACAGCCAGTGACCACAAGGCAATTCTCTGGGAAATATCACATGACCGGAATACAAGAAGACCAATCAAGTCATTCAATACCATTGGATGGAAAGTAAAGCCTTTTGACACAAGCACATTGGTAATAGCCCTCAATAGTGAACCGATTACTACTGGATCCGCAGAAGAAATGACCAAGGACCTGATGAAAAGAGTTGTCCAGGCCTGTGACGCCAGTATGGTCCGGAAACACAACATAAGCCAACGCCCGGCAGTGCACTGGTGGAACGACCACATCAGTGTTCTTCGGAAAGAGTGTCTAAAGAAAAGAAGAATATCCCAGCGTGGCTATCGACGACCTAACTCTGCGGAGCTGATCGCAGAGTACAAAAAGGCGCGTCGTGAACTGAATAAAGCCATCAAAGAGAGCAAAAGAAGATGCTGGAAAGAGCTTATATACGAGGTGGATAAAGACGTGTGGGGTAGGCCTTATAAGGTGGTTATGACCCACCTGAAAAAACAACAAATGCCATCACCTACGTGTCCTCAACTTCTTCAGAAAATCGTCACTGCACTGTTCCCACAGCAACGCAACTTCGATTACCAGTTGGCGCCAGGCGAACTGGACGACATTCCACCTGTCACTGAAGAAGAACTACTGGAGGCCTGTAACCGTGTAGGGAATAATAAAGCGCTGGGATTGGACGGAATCCCTAATATAGCCTTGAAAACCATCATAAAGGCAGCTCCAACATTATTCCTCGACGCTTATAATGCATGCCTCAAGGAGGGGACTTTTCCTCGTAAGTGGAAACAGCAACGATTGGTACTGTTACCTAAAGGGAAGAAACCACCAGAAGAACCGTCATCTTACCGACCACTTTGCATGTTAGATACGGCGGGTAAGATATTTGAGCGCATAATTCACCAGAGAATTGAAGCAGTAGTCGACCCACTCCTGGCAGACAATCAGTATGGATTCCGGAAAGGACGATCAACCCTGGACGCAATCAAACAGGTTGTTGATACGGCCAAGGAAGCAATCGCAGGAACCAGATGGAAAGGTGGAACGAAGAAGTATTGCCTGGTGGCGACACTAGACATCAGAAACGCCTTCAACTCCGCCAATTGGAAATGCATCATGCAGGCCCTCCAAGAGAAGAATGTACCAGAATACCTGCTTAAGATCGTAGCAAGCTACTTTGAAAACAGGGTCCTGAAGTATGACACGAAGAACGGTCCGAGGGAGTATGATATTACTGGAGGGGTACCACAAGGTTCAGTTCTAGGCCCGCTCCTGTGGAACATTATGTATGACGGTCTATTAAGACTAACTCTGCCAAGAAACGTCAAACTCGTAGCATATGCAGATGACGTAGCCGTAGTGATCGTTGCCAAACACCTTGACGAGATAAATCATATGTTCGATCTCACTTTTGAGCACGTTAACCGGTGGATGGACGCAGTGAACCTGCAACTGGCGCAACACAAGACTGAGGCAGTACTTATTACCAGCAGAAAAGTGGTAGAGACCATTAAGCTGAAAGTCGGCGAACAAGAAATCACATCACAACCTTATATCCGATATTTGGGAGTGATGCTTGATGCCCGACTCAACTTCAAGCAGCAAGTGGAACATGTCAGTGCCAAAGCGTCAGTAGTGAGGGCTAGTCTCGCACGACTGATGCCGAACGTCGGAGGCCCAAAACAGAGCAGGAGGCTATTATTGTCATCAGTAGTCATATCGGTGCTCACTTACGGAATATCCATTTGGGCCGACGCATTAAAGACGCAAGAATCATGGAGAAAGGCTGGACCAGTATATCGACTGAGTGCCCTACGAGTAGCTAGTGCCTTCCGCACTATATCAGAAGAAGCAGTGTGCGTCATTGCTGGAACCCTACCTCTTAGAGTTCTAGCAGAGGAAAGACGGGCCCTTTACCAACGAAAAAGGTCAACTGCACTGATCCCTGAAGAACTTAGAATTGAAGAACGGCAGAAGAGCATAGGCCGATGGCAACTACAATGGGATGCTGCAGAGAAGGGTAGGTGGACGCACCGTCTCATACCTCGGATCGACATTTGGCTTAACCGGAATCACGGTGAGGTCAATTACTATCTTACGCAGATGTTGTCGGGACATGGGTGTTTTCGAGAGTATCTACACCGCTTTAAGCACGATGACTCTTCGGAGTGCCCGTCCTGCCCAGGAGCTGCTGAAGACGCGGAGCACGTCTTCTTTGTATGTCCTCGTTTCGATCCACAGCGTGAAGAACTGGAGAGGATCCTGAACCAGAGAATGCAACCAGATTCACTAGTAGAAGCAATGTTGTCATCAGAAGCTGCCTGGAACGCTACCAACACGTTTGCAACAGAAGTCCTTAAAGACTTGCGTTCCACCGAAAGAAAAAGAGCAAATAGCAGAAGATAGAAGGAAGGTAGTTAACACCTTAGCCACCAGAAGGAAGAGCAGTAGCTAGATCCTCCCTTCACGAAGTAATGCCTGACGGCGGTTTCCATGAGGGATTAGAGGAAAGAAGGAAAAGGGGTTTAGGGTTTAGTGGGTAGGGGCGTTAGTGTCGAGTTTTAGTATGACGCTGCGTCGAGTCGCCACATATCCAGGCCAAACAACTATGCCTAGAATCCGTAAAAAGGATTCCCCCCCCCAAGGGGGAAAAAAAACACACACACACACACACACTCGGGGCAGAAGAGATACTGCTACCGGGCGCGTCTCCCCGAGCGGATGGGAGAATACTCGCTGTCCTTGGATGACACTCAATCTCTTAGTTGATGAGGTACAGCGGGTAGGAGCCAAGCAAAATAACCAAACAAAATAAGCTCCCGTGGACAAAACTCCCCTTTAATGGGTTGGTCACACTAACTGACCTAGCAAGACGATTGGTTCCTGCTGTAACTCACTGGGAGTGTCCGGAACCTGTATCGTAGTTTCCGACGATGCAGGCCACGGCTGATGTGAGCTTGCTCTGCCGAGGTGAAAGTTGCAGCAGTGGATCAGGAGCCAGCCACTTCGGGCCTTGATCAGGAAGTACGCAGTGAGTGTTAGAGATCGGAATCTTCACCGCTCCGAGCGAGTCTAGTCCGTCCGTGTATTCCGGGACTGGCTAAGTGTCGGCTAGGCCTCAGGGAACTGGGGTAGGAGTACTATCTCCGAGGGTACACCCGTTCCTAGTTATGGCAACCCGCTCCACTCCGTACGATGCGCTGGTAAATCAAAAAAGTATGAGTACGTTACAGGAAACAAACATGAATAGAAACGGGCTTCATGCTCAACAAGCAGCGATTGAAGCAAGCGCTGACATGAAGAGAACGCAAGCGTTGGAGCGCCTTGAGAAGCTGACCATTGAGCTGCAAGAGTTTGTCCAAACTAAGGTCAATATCCACAAGGAGATAAAGACCAAGACAACCGGTGTAGTCAATGCTCTTGGAAGATTCAAGAAACTGGACGAAGAATGGCGCTCATCATTACACCGCACCCCTTGTGCTACATCGGAGAGAAACAGTCAAGTGGTTGTTGAAGAAGCGATGGACACTGGAGCCGAAGGTGACGGAGAATCAGTCGCTGAAGAAGAAAGTGAAACTATCACAACGGCAGAGACTGAATCCTTTGACCAAGACGGCCGCATCCTGAGGAAGTTGAAAAGAAAAATTCGTTCTCCCGAAGGCGGAGCTTTTCATACTCCCAAGAAGCTGAAAGACGTTGGACCTGGTCATCCCATCAAGAAGCAGGAAGTGGTTAAGGATCTTCCACAAAACTCTTGTGAACAGAACAAGAAGCCAGGCTGGGAAAAGGTGCAGTCCAGAAAGGACAAGAAGAAGGAGCGCAAGAAACTGCCCCCAGAAAAACCTCTGGTGCCTCCACCGAAGCCGAACCAGAAGCCAAGAAGAACAGCAACGAGACCGGAGGCACTTATTATCCGTCCAGCGAACAAAGATAAGTATTCTGAAATACTTACACGGATCAAGGCGGACGTTCGCCCAGATCAGGTCCGCAACACAGTCGAGAAGATACGCAGGACCGCGACAGGGAACATTCTCATCACGCTGTCGAAAGGCAGTAGTGATAGAGGTAAAGACCTGCAGAAGACTATCGCGGGAATACTTAAGGAGGACGCAAATGTCATTAGTACAGGACCTGAAGAAGACCTGGAAATTCGCGATATTGACGATACTACAACTAAAGATGACATTCTAACAGCTTTACAAGAGGCAGCTGGAAACGATTGTGGTATAACAGTAGAGGCCATTAAAATTCGTAAGGTCTTACGTAGCAGAACACAAATTGCGTCGGTGACTCTGGCAGCAACGGTAGCGCAGAAAGTGGTAGGAGAACACGGTAAGATTAGGATCGGCTGGACCAATTGTCGTATTAGAACAGTACTAAGACCAGTCCGATGTTATAAATGCTGGCATTTTGGACACCGTGCGGTTCAGTGCACAAGTAAAGTCGACCGCTCCAAACTTTGCATTAAATGTGGAGAAGAGGGACACAAAATCGCCGAATGTAATAAGCCTGCTAAATGCGCACTGTGTGCGGATCAATCCGGTACAGAGAATAACGCCCATCATGCCGGCACAAGCAGATGCCCAGTATACCAAGAGGCACTCAAGAAGATAACTGATAAACGAAAATGAGAATACTGCAGCTAAACATCAATCACTGTGAAGCGGCACATGATTTGCTCATGCAGACAGTACGTGAACAGAAGCTTGACCTTGTGCTTATATCGGAACCGTATAAACACCTCGGCGGCCAACCATGGGAAACTGACTGCACCAAAAAAGCTGTCATATGGTCCTGTCGCAAGCTCCCCTTCCAGAGTGTCGTTAACAATGGCAGCGCCGGCTTTGTAGCAGCATCGGTAGATGGCATCCGCTTTTACAGCTGCTACACACCACCTAGCCTCACTATTGTTGAATTCATGGACTTTCTGGATCGACTGACGGAGGACGCGAAGCAGTACTACCCAGTGGCAATAGCTGGAGACTTCAACGCCTGGGCAGTGGAATGGGGCAGCAAACACACCAACGCTCGAGGTAAAGAACTACTGGAAGCTTTTTCTACGTTAGATGTAGTATTGTTAAACAGCGGCGATGCGCCGACGTACACTAAAGGAGACGCAAGTTCTATTGTGGATCTTACTTTTGTCAGCAGCAGCCTCATCAGAGGAAACTACGACTGGAAGGTGATGGAGATCTACACGGCCAGCGATCACAATGCGATTCTCTGGGAAGTATCAAAGGACCAGAATCCTAGAAGACCGGCTAAGAAACTTGACATCGTTGGGTGGAAGGTGAAATCCTTTGACCCAGGTGCTCTAGTAGCTGCCCTAAATAGTGAACCGCTTACTACTGGATCTGCAGAAGAAATGACCAAGGACTTGATGAAGAGAGTGACCCAGGCTTGCGACACCTGCATGCCCCGTAAACGGGGCATGAACCAAAGACCTTCGGTGCACTGGTGGAACGAACACATCAGCTTCCTACGGAAAGAGTGTCTCAAGAAAAGAAGAATATCTCAGCGTGGTTATCGGCGGCCTGACTCAGCGGAACTAGTCGCAGAATACAAGAAAGCTCGTCGACATTTAAACAAAGCCATCAAGGATAGCAAGAAGAACTGCTGGAAAGAGCTAATCAACGAGGTGGACAAAGACTTGTGGGGTAGACCTTACAAGGTAGTCATGGCACACCTGAAATATCAGCCAATGCCGTCTCCTACGTGTCCTCAACTCTTACAGAAGATCGTGACTGCGCTGTTTCCACGACAGCGCGTTTTCAACTATCTGTTGACACAGGACGAACTGAATGATATTCCACCTGTCACGAAAGAAGAACTGATGGAAGCTTGTAACCGCGTCGGGAATAATAAAGCACCGGGATTGGACGGAATCCCTAATATTGCCTTGAAAACATCTATTAAAGCAGCGCCAGCGTTATTCCTCGACGTCTACAACATCTGCTTGAAGGAAGGGATTTTTCCTCGGAAGTGGAAACAACAACGGCTGGTACTACTTCCTAAAGGGAAAAAGCCACCGGAAGAACCGTCATCTTATCGTCCACTCTGCATGCTGGATACAGCCGGTAAGATACTAGAACGTATAATCCACCAAAGGATAGAAGCAGTTGTCGATCCACTCTTGGCAGACAATCAGTACGGATTTCGGAAAGGACGATCAACCCTGGACGCGATCAACCTGGTTGTCGGTATAGCCAAAGACGCAATCGCCGGTACCAGATGGAAGGGGGGAACGAAGAAATATTGCCTGGTGGCAACTTTAGACATAAAAAATGCCTTTAACTCCGCCAACTGGGATTGCATCATGCAAGCCCTTCAAGAGATGAACGTATCAGGATACCTACGAAGGATAGTCGCTAGCTACTTCACAGATAGAGTCCTGAGATATGACACGAAGAATGGTCCAAAGGAGTATGATGTTACTGGAGGTGTACCGCAGGGTTCTGTTCTCGGTCCACTTCTCTGGAATGTCATGTACAACGGATTGCTGAGACTGAAACTACCAAGAAACGTCAAACTGGTAGCGTACGCGGACGACGTAGCCGTAGTAATAGTCGCCAAGCATCTTGATGAGATAAAACATATGTTCGCTATCACCTTTGAGCGAATTAACCAGTGGATGGACACAGTAAATTTACAACTGGCTAAACAGAAGACCGAGGCTGTACTTATCACTAGCAGAAAAGTGGTGGAAACGATCAACCTAAACGTCG
>NC_058158.1:13664978-13846916 GCF_020080835.1 Cotesia glomerata | reverse complement strand
GTGCAAATTTAGAGTTGTATGTATTTTTGATTCCACATAATAAAAAAATTAAAAAAAAAAAAATTTTTATCAAAAAAATTAAAAAAAAATTTTTAGGTTGAACACCCCTTATCACTTAGAGGTTAAAAAAATAGATAGTAGCCGATTCTCAGGCTTACTGAATATGCATAAAAAATTTCATGAAAATCGGTCAAGCCGTTTCGGAGGAGTATGGGAACGAACATTGTGACACGAGAATTTTATATATTAGATTAGATAACAGATGATAAAAATTAATATACTGGTGGTAACTTCAATCATTTCTGTCGTATTTATAATAATAAAAGATAGTATTCATTACTATTGAAGTATCTTAGAGCTTTTCACAATCCTTCGATGATAGTATCTACCATAAAATTCTGTCTGTGCCCATACATACATACAGACACCATCGCGGGAATAGTCAGGAAAGCTTCCTAGGACCTCAAAACGTCGAGACCTGATGAAAACTCGATTTTCGAAAAACGGGGTAAAACCAATAACTTCCCGATTTTAGAAAATTTTCTATTTTCTTGGCGGGAAGTTAAAAATAGTCTTCTGTAAAATTACACTTTATCCAAACTTTGCGGTTTTCAGATCACTCTGGAAACAATCTGAAACTAGTCAGTAAGCATTATGTAATTTTTCTGTTTCCAGAGTGGTTTTGTGCCATTTTTTAAGAATGTTTTCAGGATGAATCCAGAATCAAACTAGAATATATTTATAGTGTTTTCAAAGTCGCCTCAGAAAAAATCCTAAGTGTTCATAAAGTAAAACCAAAGAAAATCCATAGTAGGATCAAAAAGGGTTCAAAATGTTTTCTACATATGTATAAAATGATTCCAGGATAACTCCAGAGTATATCTACAGTGTTTGCAAAATAAAACCAGTCTAAATTGATAATAGAAACAAAAAGAGTCTGCAATGAGTCAGAATATTTTCAGAGTAAAGTAAAAGCCCCAATATATGATCATGTACCAGTATATGATCACTCCATGTATTTGTATACCTATATTTGTGAATATAGATACACAAATACATGGAGTGATCATATACTGGTACGTGATCATCTATTGGGGCTTTTACCTTAGATCCAGCGGCGATATAAATTGTATTTAAAAAATTTCCGGAGGAAATCTAAAGTAGGCGAAAAGTACAATTGTTTTTATCTATTTTTATATCATTTATAAATTTTATGTTGCCTAAATTCAATGAAACAATAACAAGAATAATTGATACAATTTTTAAGGTCTTAGACAATTATTTCGTCGAATCTTAAAGTAAAAAAAACATTTTTAAGTTCCCGCTAAGAAAAATTAAAAATTTTTGAATATTCGGGTTATTGTTTCTACTCCGTTTTGCGAAAATCAAGTTTTCATCAGGTCTCGACATTTTGAGTTTCTAGAAATCTTCCCTGACTATTTTTACGGTGGTGTACGTGCGGTTGTGTGTGAGTGTGTGTGTTTGAGTGTTTAACCTCTCATAACTTCAGAACGGTTTGACCGATCGGGACCAAACTTTGACACTCCAATGATTATCGTTACCGTTAAATTTCCTAGAAATTTGAACCAATTCGGTTCGCTAGATTTTGAATAATCTCAAAAACAAAATTTTCAAAAAATCGTTTTTTTTTATAACTTCTAAATAGCTCTATCGATCAATCCCAAAAACTGATCAGTTCTTAACCTTGAAAAACCAGGTCGATCGCTACCGGACCGGTCAAAATCGGTTGATTCGTTCTTAAGATATCGTTGTCAAAAAAATTCGGAAAAAAGGGAATTTTTCAAATTTTTCCAAAATTTTCGACCTCATCAATTTGTGTTTGAAAGTAAATCGTAGGATTCAAAATACTGCGTCGAATGTTCCTAACCGCGTAAAAATCGGTTAATTCATTCAAAAGTAATTGCAGTTTAAAAATTTAAAGAATAGTGTTTTATTAAACTTTTATCAGATTTTCGAGCGGGAAGTGCAATCTTAAGCACCTAGGTATAGAATTAGCAAGAAATTGCGAGGTTGGCCTTTAGGGTCAACCGTTTTCCTGATTTTTTTATTTTGATAACAATGATTTTGGATTGTTGTTTGGGAACTGTCATCATTCTCGGCGACATTAAAGATACGATCATAGGTATTAAATTATTTATATCAATAATTAATTGTAATAAATCATAAAAATTATCAGTCTAAATTGTATTTAAACCAATTGTACGATATTTTGATGTAAAATCCTTCACACCAATCAGATCTATCTACATGGTGTTTATAGGGATGTTTAATTCCATTCTTTTCCGCTAATTGGTATACCAATAGACACAACTCTTTGTCGTTAAGCCGGATAACCGACTATCTTGTTCTTTTAAGTATTTCACTAGCTCTTTTTCTTATTTTGGGCTAAAAACATGCTCAAAAATATCCATTACCTACAATTAATATAATCTTAATTATAAAACACTAGCTGTTATTCGCCCGCTTTGCTGGGCGTTTTATAAAATTGCATTTTTAGATCTAGACTTGAAATTTAATCACTGAATCCCATCTCGGATTGAACTTAGTTCAACGAAGATTGTCCCCACTATAATCTACATAGAAGTAGTTACCATCTGTACACTTTTTCACTATAGATGGAACTACACGGTGAGAAATTTCCATTATTTTTTATTCTGCATGGATTTTAGATATTACAATGGTGCATATTACTAGTGAACCTTATTGACTCAGAATAAAATTTTACAATGGCCCATAGTAATTTCCGAAACAAATGAAATCAGACATAGTAAATGGTAGAAATTGAAATGTACCATAGTAAAATGAAATATGCAATAATTTAAATTTCCGAATGTACTATAGCAAAAAAAATAAGAAAACGTTTGTAAAAAATAAAAAATTTTAGAGTAAAAAATGTTTTTAGCAATCAAAAAAAATATCAAACCAAACAAGATTTTTTTTGTTTGCAATAATGTTTAAAAAGATTTTTTAAAATATAGTTTTTTTTTCATTTTTAACAATGAACGTAGGATTTATTTTGGCAGTTAATTTTATTATGAATAATTATAAACACAATATATAACTCTTAAATTATTTTTTATTATTATTAGAAGTGTCGGTTGCAGGTTAACCATCAAATTTTTGTTTTCATTTTAATTTTTCACGGTAAATTATTAAATATTTTATTATTTATGAATCTTACAAATTTTCATTAACTATTCATGTGTTGATGGATTTATAAACTAATATTTATTTAAAACTTAATGTTTATTGCAATTTTCAGAACACCGTTAACCACTACTGATAGCGTCTGTAGACTTATGTTGACAAAACAAAGCAGCACGAAAAAATGAAATAGCGCGCGTCGCGACTGACGCGCATACGTTTACTATGGGACATTTGAAAATTTCATAGTCACAATTTTAAATTTAAACCGAGTACACGTGACTAAATGTGAAACTTTTTTATAAATTTTTATTGTCAACTGAGCAACAGAAATTTTACTATGGAACTATAATGAAAAGTTTTAAGCACATTAACAGTTTTTATTCTGTCAGTTTACGAAAATTTTTTATATATGTTTATGTAACAGTTGCATGGTCAAATTTACTATGGTCCCTAGTAAATATTGATTGGTACAATATGATATTCTTAAATTTTTATGGTAATATTTTGAATTGAGTCATTAAGGTTCAGTCTTATTATGTATGCATAGTAAATTTCTACAGAAATTTCTCACCGTGTAGGTTTCACTTGACATGGAAACCAGTTAAATCTCGTTTTTCCGTGTAGACATATCCTAAATTTCATATTTCAAGAAGTCCTAACTTATAAACAAAAATATTTTTTTACATTCTACTCACCACTTTGATACAACTGCATATAAAATCAATTAGGGGCTGTTCATAAATTACGTAAGCACTCATTAGGGGGGGGGGGGTCAAGCTGAATCTCTATGCATGCTTACTTAGGGGGGAGGGCGCTAGTAGACAAATCTTACGTAAGCAAAATTTTTAAATTATTTCAGTAGTCAGTAACTTAAATTACTTTTCTACTAAGATTCTCGATCGATAATGTCACACACAGTATTGTTTGGTAATAAGTTGTTAAAACAAGGCAGAAAGAGCGAAGCTGACATGAGTGTCAGAATCTTTTATTTTTGTTAAAAAATGCTAGTTGATGTACATAGTAAAAATTAAAGTAATAGAATCCTATTCAGTTGGAATAGTTTAAATAATCCATTTGGGGTTTATATGGTTGAATCTTACCCAGTTGGTGTTAATTTGAAAAATTCAACCTTGTCCGTCAAGTTTAATTAATCCGTTTTTGCCTATTTTGTAATAAATAGTTTGATTCACTTTGCCTGTTCAGTCAGAACAGTTTGATATATTATTAGTAATATTCGAAGCACCTAATATTACTAATTAGCTCCAGTTCGTGTGTGAATGTTGCCAAGTTAGGCATCAGTGGTTAAAATAATTTATTTTATAGTTAATAAGCAAATTATCCAACGAATAAGTCAATCAGTTATTTGCATCTTGCCATTACATCCCACTCCTAGTACGCGGTTTAAGGTGGATTCACCAGAACATGTACCAGAGGCCACGTGTTCCAGTTCACCCGGAGAAGTAACACCTACTCGAAGTCCTAATTAATAAGCTATACATAAGTATTGGTGTTGGTTTTATTAGTTTTTACGGCCAGTTCGAGGTATTTATTCTTAGATTTTATAAGTAACCGAGTCTCTGGAGCCAGGCAGAACTCACATTTTGAAACGTACCTTGAATGGTTAGAATCTAAGATTTAATTTATTAATTGATAAATTCTCTAAATAAGAAGTGGCGCATTCCATAGCGTTCCCTTTAAATCTACTACGTTTCAATGGCATTTGTTAAAAATTAAAAATATTTTTTAACTTATTTAAAGCCCAAAATTGATGTATATCTTACGTAAGATTTCAGAGGGGGGTGGATGCATCAGTTCAAAATCTTACTAATGCTTATCATGGGGGGAGGGGGGTTGTAAAATGCTCCAAATTATGCTTACGTAATTTATGAACAGCCCCTTATCGCGAAATTAGTTTTAAGGCGATATCTATAATTATTAATAAGAAAAATATTTAAATCAGTTGACCATGGAGGCCATCCCTGGAATTTCCTGTTTCTCGTGAGATTCTATCAAATTTTATATCTGTAGGAACTGTATGTGAAGAATATGAATTTTTTTACAATTAACACCCCCGCACTCCCATATGGGGGAGGAATTTCGTACGATCCTATTCAAGATGATTTCTACATTGTAAATGAAAAATTCCTACACAAATTCGAGTCCATAGAAGCTACTGTTTGGAAATGAGAGTTTTTAATTGTTAACGCCCCCAGAATTCCTATTGGAGTTGGAATTTGATAAAATCCATTCTTAGCTGAACACACGAAGATTATAATCTATAATTATAGACAAAGATTCCTACCAAATTTAGAGTCTATAAAAGTTACAGTTTGGAAATTGAAATTTAACATTCTAACATCCAGCACCGCAATCCTTATTGGGGGTGGGTTGTAGTAAAATCTGCTCTTACATCATTTCTGCATTTCACATAGAAGACACCTACTAAATTTGGATTCTGTAGGAGCTATAGTTTGAAAATTAAAAATTTTAATTGTTAACAATTACCCTCGCCATCCTTTTTGGAGGTAAGTTGTCGTGAAAAATGCTTTTCGATCCGTTCTACATCATATATAGAAGATTCCTACCAATTTTGGAGCCTATAGGAGCTATAGTTTAACCCTTTAACGGTTGACCTTGAATCCCTACTCCCAATTTCAATCGTCCGTCTTCTTCTTTAAGTGAGAGCTATAGTCTGTTATGTAGAGAAAAGGCTTAAAAAATAGTAGAAGGGGGCGCACGGACACGTTATACAGTCAAGCCGCTACTCACACAGCCGTATAACGCATTATGATTGGTTTTGCCCCTTCCAGAATTACACCAAGATTTCTCAAGACTACAGAACGTTAAAGGGTTAAGAACGGGAATTTTTCATTTTTAACACCCACGCAATCCCCATTAGGGAAGGAATTGCGTAAAATCCATTCTTATCTGACCTCTGCATAGGAAAAGTAATATTCCTACCAAATTTCAAGTTTTTAAGGCCTTTAGTTCCTTTAAGTTCCCGAGATTTCGTGATAAGTGACTATATAAATGGAAATCTCTTTTAATCGGAGCTTGTAGGTGGATGCGTGGAAGGGTGTAGGTGGAGGCGCAGAAAGGTGTGTGTGGGTCTTTAGTTGAATGTAAGGAAAAGATTTAACATAATCCCTTTATGTTCATTTCGATAAAAAAAAGTCTGGAAATCGGTTGACCGCGCAGGCCAACCCTAGAACTTTCCGTTGAGTTTGATTTTCAAGCTCAAGGCTCTTCGAACTCAAAATGTATTTATTGAACAACTGTAACATTTGAATGCGTCGTTCGATTTTCTTTTTTAAAAAAGTATTCGACGATGTTTTTTAAGCACAAAAAAAACGTACAGGTTTATATTGATTGGTTGAGAATTCTTGAAAATATATAAAAAAAAACACCGAAAAACAAAATTTTATGAATTTTGAAACAACTATTTCTTTTGAATGCGTTGTTAGATTTTCATTTTTAAAAATGCATTTAACGCAGCTTTTCAAGCACTAAAAATATATTATGGTTTTATTATGATTTTTCCCCACGCTTTAACGTTAATTTAAAAAATCATGAAAATTGAAATTTTTTTTTTAATTTCTTCGGAATAGCTTGATGGATTAACTCTCAAATCTAATCAGATCTAAGTTTTGATAAACCCTTTCAATCCACACACACACACACACGCGCGCGCGCGCGCGTTTGAGGCTATGGGTACATTCTTATCAAGACATCGCACTACAGTCGACTTTGTCTAAAGGTTCCAGGTTGGGACAGGACTATTCGTTAAAGGTTCCCTCCCCACCATCAGTATTTTCCCTACAATATATTAACAAGTTATCCCCCTTAAGCGCCAAGGTGCGCGCTAAAACGAAAACATTGTGCAGTAAACATAACTTCAAAAAAGAACGCGTTCAAAAAACTGAATTGTGATTCGTCGCTCGAGAAAGCGGATGTGGGAACATTCGGGAACTTTTAAAAAATTTATCCTGTAACCTATAGACAGCGGGAACCTTTAGAAGGAGTCGACTGTATATCTGGACTCACTTCGCTCCGCTCGATAACTAACTTGGTCTTGGTAAGAATGCGCCTATAGCCTCAAAGTCATGACGTCACTTTAAGCCGTCAGAATCCCTACCTTCGCGCATATGTATCGAAAATAACTATTTTGAATGCCATCAACAGCTTTTCGATCAATCAGGCTGTTCAACATTTGTGAGAGAGTTACATAAAGAGATATATACAGATATCATTGTTAAAATAAAATAACATATTTCTAAGATCTCAAAACGCAGAAATCTAATGAAAACTAGATTTTTAAAAAGGGGTGAAATTAATAACTTCCCAATATTTAAAAATGTTTTTGATTTTTATCGCGGGAACTTAAAAAATAATTTTTTTAGTATTAATAACTCCTTTTCTTTAGATTTAAAGTGAATAAGATTTTTTTCGATAATAATTTAATCGTAAGAACAAATATGATAGCTAAGATCTATAAAATCAACGGTATAAGATCAACGGTATAAGATAGATATATTTGTTACATTGTACAGCAGTAAGAACTGCCTTTTACAATTTTTTCATCACAATTGTACTGCCTCTCTCTATTTCACTGCGTTCGAATTTCTTTCAAATTTTCACTGCGTTCAAATTTCACTGCGTTCAAATTTCACTGCGTTCAAAGTTTCTGCCTTTCAAATTTCGCACCTAGATATCGCAACCTGCTCTTTCAACTTTTTATAATCTCTGCGTATCTCTTGCGGCTGTGGACCGACTTGTGCTTCCTGTACAGTATTTATCCTATTCCTCACCTCTTTCGAAATGGCTGTTGGAATAGTAGCGATGGGGAAACCACAGAGAAAACCCATGCCAGTACAAGTCAGCTACCGGAGCGACCCCGACGGTTGGTTTGAAACTATTCGAATAACCGTCGGGGCTCGAACCCTCGCCTTACGGCACGATGTACGAACGAATTAACGATATAATGACTTAACTCGCTCGGCCATCCTGCCGCTTTTGGTAGACAAATAATTAAAAATTAGAGTATCGAAATTCATTTAATAGAAATAAAATAAATTATAAAACCAAGAGTTCAATGAACGTTTGACACGCAAAGCACAGCAAAATCTCCACGGGTGTCTCAATAATACTCTTTATTTTTATCTCTGAGTGGAATCCTTTCGTGCTCTCTGATTACAAGCATCCGTCAAGAATAAAAAAGTAAGAATACGATGTAGAGGATCTTTTTCTTATTTTATTTCTTCGTTTCTTTTGCCCTCTTGGGCGAGGACATTATTTTCACAAAGTGGTCACACGCGTTCATTTATACTGTATAGTTACAGTAGGTAACAACTTTAAATGAAATGCATTCGTTATATAGGATACACTCTTGAATTCCTTCTATTTCTTGATTTAATCGATTCTCATTATAAAAAAACATAAAACTCATTAAGAGTCAAAAGAAAGAAAAAGCTCTTCACAAAATTAATTTTTCAGTTTTTTTTTTTGGTTTCAAACATATACAAAATTTCACTTTTATCGTTTTCATTTTCAAATTAAAATTTATTACACTCAATGATTGAATATAATTTTTATTTCAATTTGAGTTTGACATAATAATTATCTGTAGAGAGATACATCCATAAATGTTCATGAAAAATGATTTTATTAATCGGAATTAGCCCCAACCAATAAAGGGTTGGTGTCTAAAAAGCTAATACGTACAATAATGAATAAAAATTAATCTGTGTTATGAGGTGGCTTTTCATGAAGGATCCAGGGAGTGGTTGGATAAAATAACGACGGAAAAGAGAACAAGAGACGAGAAAATAGAAGTTAAGAGGATGAGGTCGGGTAGCATGCTACCCAGAGAGAGGGATAAAAGAGGGCGGCTGTGACGCGGAATGATGGAGCGCGGGCCGTAGAGAAAAATGAGAGTGGCGGAAAGGCGAGGGTGGAGGGACGCTGATGGATCGGTGCTCCACCCTCTGTACCACCTTTCCTTTCTCGTTTTCTCGTATTTTGCCTCTTTCCACAACTCTCATTCTCTCTTTTTCTCACACCCCGCAACTAGCCAGCAAACCATCGGCTTCTAACCCCTCGTACCCCCTCGTGGGGTGGTATTCGTTTTGCGCCCCTTGCTTCCGTAGAGTAGAAGTGCTCCCGCGATATTACTCATACTCCAAAAACCTCACTTGTGTTCTCTCTATTCACCGTGCATATCTTCCCACAATGTTACATATTATTTATTCATTTAACTACTGAATCTAACAATTTTTATCGTTTTATGTAATTAATTAAAATTCGATTTCACTTTATGTAAAGGTATAAATATATTGAGAACTTCAAAATTTGTTAACAATTTGATATTTTTCAATTTTCTGCAAATTTTTATGGATGAATTCTTTGTCGTTCGATATTTTTAAAACGAATCAATCGATTAATTCGCGCAAGACGGAGTTTGAAAGGCTATATTGATTAGATGTTTAAATCAATTTGCTGAGCCGTTTTAAAGATATTTAAAAAAATATTTGTTGTTTTGAGATAAATTTCAGATTTTTGTATTAATCGACTCAAGACTTTACATGCACTTTTCCTTAAAAATTGCGTTAAATTCTTCCAAGTAAATCTGAATCAAACAACGCTTTTAAAAGATATTGCAGCTCTAAAATTCTAAAAAAGTGTGGTTTGGAAACAATTTTCGAATTTTTTTCCACCATTTTTCAGATTTTTAATTTTCATCTACATTGAATTAGTAAAATTATGTTATACGTAATACGGATGTAATTTTTCACATATCCCTAGAAGTGTCATACTTAATTATTGTTTATTTCAAACAAATATTAATATTTACCTGCATAAGCGAATATATCAGCGTTGTAGATTAGTTTAACAACCAAACATACTTTTGAAAAGTGCAATATGCTAACGATGCTTAACGAGCTGTTGCTGCTGACATACAAATCCGTATATTTATTCGTCCGCGTTTGATGTGAAATCCATGCAAAGTTTCACATCTGTTTTTTTACAAAATCCGATGAGTTATTCATTTTGAATTATGTACTTGTATTTCAACGGATTCACGTCATGCCATGTCACAACTATTTGTTAGCTTTTAAATTTCATCAGTTCAAACTTTTAATCCCTTATCAACAATGATGTTTGATGTTTAAATACCTCTATCTGGCAATTATGCTGTTTTTTTAAAACATAAATTTATGACTATGACAAAATATACCTATATTATAAATTTAAGTCTGAGTAAATAATGTTCTAAAGCGCAACCTTATTGGAACTCGTGATTTCTCAATCACGTTTTTAGCAATCAATCATCTATCAGTTTTACTTTTGTATAACAATTAATATTTCTCCGGGAAAAGAAAATAAATGGTTCGAGTGGATTTGTTTTGAGATGTTGATAAAGAGGAAACCATTTGGTCGAAGTACAAGAGATTAATACTTAACCTGGATTTGAAACAAGCCCACGATGAGTGTTAACAAACGAAAATTCCGCACGATATATCTCCCCATCGGAAGCTGAACATTGGCTCTCTCAACATTGCTGCTGTCAAAGCTTTCGCGGGACAGGGAGAGAAATAAATAAAGAAAGAAGAGAAGAGAAAGAGAGAGAAAACAAGAGTAGCGTACTGCGACATAGAGAGGCTACGATTTGGCGGGAGCTCCCACCGACCGCTATTACTCAACTATTCACTCGGTAACGCAATCATACGTCACAAAGGCCTTTCATTTGCAAGCGCATTGTGGAAGCCCGTAATATTAATTGCCGCAGCTCGTTACCCGTTCCTGTCCTCTCTGTGTCTCACCACTTCGCTTGCCCTTCATTCACCCTTTTCATTCTCCCACATCTTCCACCAGTGCTTCTCCTCCCTCTATTCTCTATATCTCTCTCATTCGTCCTTCAATTCCTGCAGTGAGCAACTCACAGCAACCCTCTTCTCTAGTTTTACTCCAACTATTCCTGAATTACGTATTCCGCTTTCGTACAACCCAGCAGTCCTCTGTGCAACCATTCTCTACTTTTTTTTGTTGTTTTTCTCCCCAAAAAATCATATGAAAAAAAATTTTGTTTTTTTTTAAGCCAATATCATCAAAATCTAGATATTCTCCTCCCAGAAAACGTCGTCGAGAGAAAACCACGATTCTTACAATTCTTGAGTATCACCGAGAACTCAAAGAAAAAAAATTAGGAAAACGGTTGACCCTGAAGGCCATCCCTGCAACTTCCCGCTCATTTCGTACCTAAGCGCTTAAAATTGCATTTATGATGTTTTTGAGACTGCAGTCTTCATTCAGTTTTCCATGGCTAATTTCATGTCTCGAACTAATATTAGCATCTATAATAATCTAAGAAAATAAATTTATTGAGAAAAAACAATGAAATTTTTCACAAGAGTTCTGATTGATCGACTCAAAAGTAAATTTCTTGAATACAAAGAGTGAAATATTTTGAAACATGGACACAAATTTAATGAATATTATCTTTAATTGAATGGCTATCTTAAAATACTTACTTTAAAAATTCGTTATATTATAACGCTCGCTTTTTCTCAACACGAAAAAAAATTTTTTTTTTCAATAACGATTTTGTCCAAGAATTATTCGATTAAACTTAAAATCTTTCATAGAATTTGGAGCCATACTGTATAATGGCTTGATAGACAAAAAAGTCTGTAAAATCCATGCCAGTGACTTGACATGGGTCTGTGAGTTTGAGTAATTTCGATCTGTCCGCTTAATGTTGATGTGAAAGAATAATCTGGTTTTGCGCTTATACACCTTTAAATTGAAGAAATCCTCTAAGCTTTTCAAAAAACGATTTTATGGGCATAACAAATATTTCGGGATGTAAGAAGTTGGAAAATGAAGAAGACCTAGAAGACAGCTGCGCAAGGTTCTCAAGTTTTGACCTATAGCTTCAGCATGCTGCTCGAAGGTATTTCTGATTGAAAAAGGCAGTAATTCGTTTGACGTCTAACTGGTCACATAGGCTGAAGAAAAAGGTTCGATTGGTGGCAAGAACTATTTTTCCTTCCTTCTCTTACCTTCGCTGTTTTAAATGTAGTTGGCACATCGATTTGCCTTTCATCTTAGATCACACATCAAGCTAACTCCAAGAACAAAGATATCAAGTTGATAAATGTTAGCATGGTCCAAAACCGCTTACGGCACCTCGTCTTCGTAACTGCGTTAATGACTATTTTTTTTTTTTTTTGACGCGACTCGTTATCTTCGATGTCACTCTTGATTTTTGAATCTTAATTTCTTATCGAAATTCAAACCATTATCTTACAATTATATAAAATCATATTTTGAGAGATGTTGATACATTTACTATAGAATTAATTTTTGAATAAATGTAGTTCAGAATGATAAATTGAAATTTTCTTACAAAGTGTTTCATATCTTCTGATCAACGATAGCTTATTTCACACATCATGAAATTTATATTCATTATTTAACTTTATCGGTAAGAATTACCATAAAACATCTTCAGTTGTATTCTACGATATTATGAATATTGGACCAGCATAATAAGATATGATATTAGTAGAGCAAATCAATTCAGTTTATGTTAGAAAAAACATCGTTCTTTTAAAATAACTAAAATTTTGGTTTGTTCTTCAACAAGCCAAACGTAAGTAACTTTATTAAAATTAAGACGGGTTAATAAAATTTATATGAATTTGAATTCGAAAACCTGTTGATATCAATTTTTCAGTTTATTACTTATGAACTTTTTGAAAATTATCCAAATAAAAAATATTTAATTTTTTATTTTTACACGTACTTACCAAAAAAAATTCAATAATTAAAAACGTTTTCAAATGTGATTTTTAAGTTTTAATAAATTAAATCTTTTTCTTTTCATTTTTTTTTTTTTAATGCATTTATTCTTCGATTTTCTTGGAAATTTTTCACTGTACGCTTCTATCGATTCTACAAACTTAGGGTTCAAGTTGATCATGAAATTATGACAATTATTCCTTCTTTCGAATTTTTGGAAATTCTAGAAGTGGACTGTAAATTATAACAGTTAAAATTTTTTTAAATATTTAAATGTGAAACCTATCTTGTCATCTGTAAACTGTCGATACACTGCCTATGAATACATTTCAAAACATACAAATCTATCAATTTTGCTAATTTTGTAACAGTTTATATGACAAAGGCAACTGTACAATGTAAGATAGTGATTTTTGTAATTCGTATTATGGTAAATATTGTAATTATATTAATTGTTATTTTATTTTGTCGGTTATTAACATGTGTAATTTCTAAATGCCTGAGGAAGATGTAATAAATGACCGAAACGTCGCAGAAATAATAATGTAATTGTTATTATGATCCTATTTTGTCCACATTGCTGATATAAAAATAAATATTGATAATTATGGATGACAATATTAACAACATTGAAACATAACAATATTTATTGATTATGTACGATAAAAACTTACAATTCATTTTAAAATTATATTTATTTTTATACTACTAGGAATAATAATAAATTATTTCATGCATGCATGTTTTCTCTCAAATGGGTTAAAATGATGTAATCCGATTTTTTCTCATATCACTTTGTTAAATATTTGGGAAAAAACGTAGACAAATTATATCGAGAAAAAAATCACTACAGAGGTATAGCTAGTAATCATACTTGCATCTTTATTGACCATATAAAAATGGTTGCTCATGAAGTCAGCTAAAATTATCCACACATGATTTCTTTCGCGAAAAGTAGTCTATAAAGATTGTGGTCTTTATATTTGAATGCATGTTTCAGTGAGATCTTTTCTGATATGAAACAAAATGGCTCCTGCCGGCTTGTTCACTCAATCGACCAAGTATATAACATTATATGCGGTTATATCTTTTTAACCCTCACTATACCTGTTACGGGAGCAAGCCATCATTATCATTAGGTTGTCAAGAATTGCGTTATTATACTTGATCTTTACAGAGCCGCATTGTACATCGCTTTAGGCGCGAAAATGAATAAAAAAAAGGGACGCTAGTATAGAAAGTGGGTATGACAGCCGATTAAGTATGTAAAATTTAGAAATTTGAATAATGAGATCTTAATGACAACTCTAGTAAAATGAAGGCCATTAAACTCAAGTAATAAGAAACGTTTATTTGCAAACAACGCATTATACGATAACTATATTTATAAATATAGCATAATTCCAAAATAAAAGTCAAGTGTTAAAGAAATGATAAAAGCATATATGAGGGTTAATTATTTTCAAATTTAAACATAAACTACAATCGATATTTTGTACTCCAATTATTTTGAATCATTTTTGCTCCGTAAAAAGAAAAATTGATAGTGAATAGGTGAAAAAAAAACTTGTAAATAAAAAATTAATCCTAGCTTTGGAACAATGTAATTTCCATCGTTATTGGTATATTTATTGCATTATTATCCAAAATATTTAACTAGATTTAATAAATGTAAGAATCGTAAAAACAATATCGTTTTCTGTGTTAATTTTTTAATTGTTTTCTGAAGCTATGTAAATTCTATATCACTAAACAAAACCGCTCAAATTCTAATGAATTAAAAATACATATAATTTTTGGTTTGGATTTTTTAACTTATCGATTATGGAATTGGACTGTGAAATATCATGTAACAAAGATAAAAATTTACAATGCAGACTTGTAAAACATGTATTCAGGGGTAAAGTCGAGGTTTAGCTTTAACTGAGGCAACAACAGGTCGGGTCATCAGATATGCATAACTATACACCCAATAACTGTAGAGAATGGATAGATCAAACTTAGATTGATGTGAGAAAGAATAACCTTGAAACGATTTATGAGCAGCCTTTCGTCCATTTAAATCAAAGTCAAGGTCATCTTTAGGATAACAATCACATATTTCTTACGCTCTGCGTGAATTTGTATGCATTGCCGTAAACAGTAGGAAAGCTTACTCGATACGTATACGCAACAAAAAAAAAAATAGAGTATTCACATGTTGGTAATGGTCAAAATATCCAGATTATAAATTTTTTTTATTACAGTACTTCGTAATGAAAGATAAATGTTGATTTAATCTCGTGTTGCGATTGATCTTCTATGAAAATTTGTAATTCTACTCTATCTGTAGCAAGAAATGACAACATAAATGATAATTTTGATCTATTGTAATTACAATAATCCGATATTAATAATCCTTTGTTAAAATATTGATGTTGTGACATTTTCGTTGTTATCGCTTTTTTACATCACTGATTGATTTTTCGCAATTGTTATAGCAACTATTGTTATGATAACTACTATCATCGTAATCATTACAATAGTAAATATTGTTATGGTAAGCGTTGCTAAATATTGGATGTCTTATAATTGTCATGGGAATGCAAGTAATTCCTATAAAGCTCATGTAAGTTAATATCTGGATTTTTATAATTTAGAGTATGTGGGGGCATCCCACACTAAATCGATCACTTTTGACCCCAACCCCCTTCGAAATTTTTTTATCCTTTCCTACTCTATAAAAGACATTTTACAGAATTTTTTCAAATTTTTTTATGCATCCAAAAAAAAGTTATGAATTTTAAAAAAAAATGGCTTTTAGCTTTTGAAATAGCTATAATTTTTTCTAAATTCTACGTTGTTTTTTCAACTTTATTTTCAAATGGACTTTAAAAAAAAAATACAAAAAAGTTATTCAAACCTACCTTCATGGTTTTTTTTCAAATTTTTGAAAAAATATGAAACTTTTTCGATGATTACCGTTTTTTATTTCTTTTTCTTTTTATTGTGTCAATTTTTTACTTTTTCTATAAATCCTTAAATTTATTAAGAGTGATGTTTTTTCGATTTCAATTTATTTGCTCAGTTTAAAACTGAGCTTACTTCTCCTAACATGCTAAAAGTTTTTGAGAATGTTCAGAGAATTTCTAAATCCAAAAAAAAATAATGAAAACGAAAACTAAAAATTGGAATCATCAAAAATTTGAGTTCTCTTCAAAAAATTACGTTAAAAAATAGACGAAAGCTTCGAACAATTTTTTTATATTTTTTTTCAAAAACTGCATTTCAAAAAAAAAAGGCCATGAGAATGAAAAAAAATTTCTTGGCTCAAAATTTTTTTCTTTTGAATCAAGAAACACATTTCCTTCAAAATGGTGTAATTGGTTAAAGATTTTTTTTCTTGAATCCCAGTCCGAGCTATCTAATAATTTTTTCTCGCATATTCTATAAACTCACATTAAGATGACCCTCTCCACATTCCTTTCTCAATCCTTTCCTACCAATATCCTGTTACGTGAATGTGGAACGCTTCATGTAATAATTACCGTAACTCCTATTCTTTCCCGCTTCACAGCATTATTTATGTTTGTAAAAAGTTAACTTTTTATCAGTGTATAAGATGATTCAATCATTCAAATATGAATATACACTGAGGAAACAATTCATTTAAGTTAAATGAAATGAGGCTTGTTAACTATAGATAAATCTCTTATTTAAATATCACCAGAAACATTTATTTGATACAAATAAATTTATTTATTTGAGACAAAGTTGTAGTATATTTGAATGAAATCCAGATTTGTTTATAGTTAACAAATATTTCTTTGGTGCTAACAATCGTATATTTCAACCAAATCAGATTTGTTAACTATAAATAAATGGTATGTTTGAATATACTCAAAGCAATGATTTTTAGTTTTAGGTTAGGAAAGTTGTAAAAGTGGACATATCGAACGTTTGGGGTAAAATGGGCACTTCTTTTGGAATTATTAATTAAACTGAAATTAATAATGACAATCAAGTTAGCCGACATCTAAAAATTTTTAGAATTTTTTTTATTGAAAAAAATTTTACAAAAAAGTTTTTTTTTTAATTTCATTTGTAAAAAATTCGAAAAACTGTAAGTGCAAGTAAAAAAAAAATATTATTTAGTTCTAATTTAACACATTAAGCAAAATAAAAAAATAAAAAATGTCGACTAACTTTATTATTATAAATTAACAGACATCTGTAAATTTTTTCGACTTTTATAACAATAAAATTATTATGAAAAAATTTTAATTAAAAAATTTCATATGTTAAAATTAATAAAAATTATAAGTAAAAATGTTTAAAGGCATTTTTTATTGTAATTGATTTGTTATTAAAATTTTTAAAATTGACAGCTGACGGATATCTTCAGTATCATAGTAATCATAGTATTTTTATTAGTATTATAAGTAATAGTAGTATATTTTTTTACGAAAATAAACTAACATTGTTATAAAATATACAAATTTTATATTCAATAAAACATTTGAAAATTTTCTGTAAAAAAATTATTACTAAACGACACGGATTTTAGGTTAAGAAATTTTTTTTTCTTTCCAATAACTGCATGAAATATAAAAAAAAATTTTAATGAAAAAAAAAAAAATAGTAAGTCACAACCGGAAAAAATAAAATTTCTTTAAGATCAATAGGTAAATTAATATTATAATAAAATAAATATAAAATAAATAGTGGTAGGTCACAAAAAAAGTCAAATGTAAACAATACTCTTACATTCAAAAATAGCGACACCAATCGTAATTTACTTGAAGCGAGATTTGTTAACAGTTAACAAATCTTTATTTGAATGAAATAAATGAGTCGATTCACTTAAATAAACCAAAACGAAGTAGTATTTGATTCAAAGTAATATATATTTAATTAAAAGAAATTTGTTAACATTAAATAAATATTTTTGATTCATTTCAAATAAATCTGTACATTTGAGTTAAACAAACCGTTTGTCAGTGTATATTTTTTTGTTTGCCTGTTATTTTCATATACATTTTTTTCTGAGGGGAGTTGAGGGAAGGAGGGTGTATAATTTAATTAAAAAATATGGCTTATCGTGTGAACTCAATGTTTTCAGTTCTATCAATCTAAAAACAGTTTTTCCAATGTAATATGGCACGATATATAAGATCCGAACAAAAACAGTTTCACTGTAAAAAAAATCGCGCCAAGTCCACATTCATAAGACTATTAAGAAAAAAAAAATTTATTTCTTTACAAAAAGATATAAAATAAAAAATTAAAAAATCCAAGTAACCGATATGATTATATATGATTTTCGGAAATTAAAAAAAATTTTGTTGTAAATTTAAAAATTAAAAGAAACAATTTTGGAACGTATTTAGTGTGCGTGGTTACAAAATATTTCACTTTTTATGAAATTC
This sequence comes from Cotesia glomerata, assembly GCF_020080835.1. Taxonomy (NCBI): domain Eukaryota; kingdom Metazoa; phylum Arthropoda; class Insecta; order Hymenoptera; family Braconidae; genus Cotesia; species Cotesia glomerata. The sequence goes on along the minus strand of NC_058158.1, from coordinate 13,828,539 downwards.
ATAAAATCTATCTACTAGGATTTTTAAAAAAAATTGAAGTACACAATGACGCACACCAAATCCGTTCCAAAATTGTTTCTTTTAGTTTTTGAATTTACAACAAAATTTTTTTTAATTTCTGAAAATCATATATAATCATATCGGTTACTTGGATTTTTTAATTTTTTATTTTATATCTTTTTGTAAAGAAATAAATTTTTTTTTTCTTAATAGTCTTATGAATGTGGACTTGGCGCGATTTTTTTTACAGTGAAACTGTTTTTGTTCGGATTTCAGTATTTTTTGTAATTATAACAAAAATTGACAATTTTAATTTAATACATTTCCGGTGGCAAACTATCGCCTTAAATCTATAGTTCATGTTAAAGTTATTCTTGCGCCGCCTGGCGTGTGTAATTTTAAGCTGTCAAATATCTTTTTTTCACTGTAGTTTCCCATCTATTATAAGATTAGTATGCATCCTTATATATTATTTAGTCTCTGGCCATCCGCTTTTTACATAAAAAAAAAGTTAAAATCTAAAAATATGCGTCGCTATAGTTTGTGCTGATTATTTTTATTAATTTTAAATAGAAATTATAAAGATAATTGATGATAATCAATTAATACGCGTCATAAAAAGTATGAACTACTATTATAAAATATCATATAAAAAAAAAAATCAAAATAAATTTGAAAAGAAATTTGTAACCTCAAAAAACCGTTCTGCTTACGGTATATACACACTCGGTAGTCTGGCTTGAGAACGGAACTTGGCGCCAGACTCTATCGAGTCTGTTGATTACCCTGTTCAGGACATAGATACAGCCCTATTGCAACCTCACACAGAGAAAAAAATATCGTCAAAATGACAATCCAGTGTATCCTCAAATAGTTTCGCCAAAACAACAATCCAGTTAAATGATATAAAAATTCATTTATTTTACTCAAGCATACAGCGAATTGTCGAATTATGGAACGTTGTATAGCTAAATTGGCTATACGGTATATATCACTTAGAAAAATTACTGTAAGGTGTATTCTCATTCTGACAATAGTTTTTGCACTGTGTGTTGTACTCGGTTATGGTCTTCAAATTAACTTGATGTCAACGCTACTTTTTAATAATAATTGAAGCGATGGCAATATAATTATTAGGTATTAAAAAACTAGTGTATCTTGAAGAAATCAAAATGGAGTTTGAAAGATCAAGGTGTGCCATGTCAGAAAAACGTGAGTGACATTCCCTTAACGACATCCCCTTCCAATCCGTCGTAGAGACCCCCTAAACTGAACAGAATTGAACGGATCCCACCCCTATGAATGCCACACGGCTATGGCCCAGTAGAGACCTTCTCGTATTATCCACAGTGACAGGACGGCGAAGTTATTAATGACCGCGACAGTGACAAATGACGAACTGTCGGCGCAAGCAAGACTGATATCATGGCGGCCTTTACCTCTCCTCTCTTCTCTATGTCTATCTCATATCCCCTCTTCTCCCCGCGTTCCATCATCTCTGTATCTACTCTATTGCGTACACGGTTTTCTTTTCTACTATGTTGGTCTCCTCGTTTTCGTTCATCCCCTCATACAAGTACACTTACCTACAGTTTTTTACTTTCATTTATCCTTTGTTTTTTTTGCTTGTCACTCTGGGTTTTGTACACTGAAAAAAAACTTTTCTGCTCGGCACCATTTACTGTTTAGTAATGAGTGTATCGTTTCGGGTACAATCCGTACAGCTACGAGTAGCAGTTTCGATAGCGACCGTCACGATCCATTCAGATGCCGTTCACGATACTATTGCTACTGTTAGAATACAGTTTTCCTTACATCACTATCCTCTAGATAGCAACGTGTGTATCGTGACAATAGCAATATCGTATCGTGCAGAGCAGAAAACTTCTTTTTCAGTGGATTTCTATCAATTTGATTCGATATACCGTAAACATACTATATTAGTTATTTTTTGCTAATCATTTCCGCAAAATTTTCAAGTTCTTGTTGAGCATGGATCTGAAGGATAAAAAAATAGTTCAATTTTAAAAATTTTTTGAATATTCGTAAACTTATCACTGTAGACCATTTCTAGCTTGAAATCAACATAATAAACAATAAAGAAATTATATACTGATATAAAAAATGACTTGATTCAAGAAAAACTTTTTTTTCAAAATGTCATTCTTGTTTTAAGTAATTCAATACTCTTAACTTAGGAAATTGATTCTCGAATCAAGAAACTTGGTTTTTTTAAAATAAGATATAGGGGAGGGTGGGGCAAAGCGGCCCCCCTAAGCCGATTATTACTTTTTGTGGTTTTTTAACATCTTATTAGTTTACCTTGGCTCTACACGGAAAAAAAGACTCTGTCAAAATTACAGAAAAAACTGTCAAATTTACAGATTTACCGCTGTCAACCCAAAAATGTCAATTTTACAAAGTTAAAAATGTTATTTTCACATTGTGAAAACTGTCAATCTAAAACTGTTAATTTTACAGTTTTTCAATGTAATAATGTCATTAAAAAAATGTGAAATTCACTTTTAAAAAAAAAAAAGTTAAATTTATGTTAAAACAAAAATTGAACTTGTTATTTATGAGTAAGATTTTCACATTTCGTGAAATGTAAACAATAAACAAAAAAATATTTTAAAAATTAAAGTTTTAACTGAAAAAATTAGGTCACATAAAATAATTGTTCAGATCTGCAAACCATAGAAAGTAAAAAGCATTAAGATACATATAACTATAATAATGAATATTAGATTTATCTATACTGTTAAGAGAATAAGCAAAATTCTGTGGCCAGTGTATTTATATGATAAAATGGGTTTTTATGATTAAATTTGGTATGGTTGGAAAAGTCTTGACCTGGAGTTGGGCCTTTTCATGATTTAATATCATTCTCACCAATAGTCAATTTATGATGATAAGTACTTACACAGAAAAAAAAATTAACTTGATTCAAGAGAAAAATTCTTGAACCAAGAATATAATTTTGAAGAGGGTAATTGTCTTGAATCAAGACGAAAAATTCTTGAATTAAGTAAAGTTTCCTTAAATCAAGAAAAATTTTCTTAAATCAAGAATTTTTCTACTCAAGCCAAGAATATTGAGCTCTTCAAAAATATATACTTGATTCAAGAACATTTTTTTGTGTGTAGGCTGAATTCAAAAATGCTCTATCCCTAGATACATAATTAAGAAATTACCTTGTATCTTATGAACTATTGACAGTTTTAAAGATATAAACTTATACCGATGTTACACTCATCAAGACGTTTCATTTGAGTACCCACATCAATTTTTCATATATTTTGTATATTTATATATATGTATATATGAAAATATATCAAAAATGCATGTGGGTACTCAAGTGGAAGCTCTTAATGAGCGTAACATCGGGACGAGCTACACACTGACAAAAAAGTACTACTCTTGAGAAAATTTTTCTTGTCACAGGAATATATATTCTTGATAATTTTCAAGAATATATTTTCTTGTCTCAAGTATTGATCGAATTAATCGAAGTATTTATTGTTTAATTCAAGTGAACCTATTTGTTTGTAAATCTATCGAAATTAATGCAAAAATTTTATTATGATAAATATTGATATTTTTTGTCAAAAACTAAAATTCATCTCAAGGTAGTACCTCCACGAAAAGCATATTTCAAGAAACTTATGGAATTTTTTTATCGAAAGATAAATATATTAATAATTCACCACCAAAATTTCAGATCAATTCACTGCACCGTTTTGAATAATTAATTTTCAAAATTGCATCTTTGACACGTAGGGGTATATAGAAATGGTAAAGTTACTATGAAATCTATTTGCCTCACTTGAGTGGTACGGAAGATTTCATACTAACTTTACCATCTCTATATACCTCTACGTATAAAAGATGCAATTTTGTAAATTAAAAACGGTACGGTGAATGGATCTGAAATTTTGGTGGTGAATTATTAATATATTTATCTTTCGATAAAAAAAATTCCATAAATTTCTTGATATATGCTTTTCGTGGAGGTACTACCTTAAACGATTTTTGAGCCAAGAAATTTTTTTCTGGACAAAAATTTTTTTTTTCTCAGTGCATCTTTAAAAATATCAATAATTAAGAAATAACTTTGAATCTTGTGAACTATTGACATTTTTAAAGATGTAAGCTTTTTTCAAATTTTTTGGTTTTAATTTAATTTTTTTTTTTTTTTAACTGAGGTCTTTTTTTTGCTTCATTTTGATTTTTTTCTTTGTTCTCAGCGATACTCAAGACTTCGGGCGATACTTAAGAATCGTGGTTTTCCCTCGACGATGTTTTCTGGGAGGATTATATCTAGATTTTGATGACATTGGCTTAAAAAAAAATAAAATTTGTTTTCATATGATTTTTTGGGGAGAAGACCGTCGTACCCCACAAAAAAAAATTTTTGTTTGATTTTTTGCAAAATTTCGACTGATTTATTCGAAACAGACGGAAAATAAACGAATTTGATAGTTAAAAGCCGCAAAAACCGTCTTGAACCTTCAAAAACCGTTAAGGGGACCGTCGTGCCCCAGGCTCCCCTAATTAACTTTTTACATATTATTACTGTAAATTTGACAGTTTTTATCTGTAAATCTGACATCTTATGGTTATGTTATTTTCACATATTATTTATGTAAATTTGACAGTTTTTCTTTGCAAATCTAACAAAATCTGGCCATGTCAATTTAACATTCCCATATCTGTCATTTCCACAGATTATTTTATTCCGTGTATGATGAACGAATTTACCAAAATTTTGGAAAAATTATTGAAAAAAAATTTTTTATTTTCTGGGGCATAACAGCCCCCACCAAAAAATAGTAAAAAAAATTTTTTTTCTGGGACATAACGGCCCCCACCAAAAAATGATAAAAAAAAAATTTTTTTTTTCCACCATTAAAAATACTTTGAAAAATATAAAAGTATTTCCTTATTTTTATCACTCTCTAGATTTTATTATCATTCGAAAAATAACTGCTATACCTGATGCACCTCGTTTCTTTCCGCCCCTAACCTCTTTTATTTTCTAAAAAATAAATATAATTATAATGGTTATTCAATTGCCATGAAAATCATTATACTCCTGCTAAATTTAAATTTGAAATTGCCGCTGAAATGTAACCCGCATGAAAAAACTATATATGGCTGAACATATATGGAAAGTTATATGGGGAATATGTGATCATATATAGCGGCAAAATTATATATATGAAATAATAAATGTTTTTTTAATATAATGAAGATATATTTGATTCTATATAAGTTCAAATATATTAGTGCCGTATATTACTTAGTACATGTTATAAAATATACTATTATTATATAAAAATTACTTATATAGAAAACTATATAATAGATAAATATATTTTTCGTAAAATATATGTTGAGATAGATTATTACTGTACACTTTCATTTATAAAATTTCAATTCTATGGCAATATATATTATTTTATTATAAAATACCATACATAATACCAGATATTTATGATATGTCGAAATAGGTCAAAACGGAAAGATGAATAAAAAAAAAAAAAAATCAATAGTTTGTCGTATATCTTAAGTTTCAAGAGCAACTTGATCAATCGAGTTCACGGTCGAAGCAAATCTGAATTTCAGTAAATTAGTAACACATCACGAAATATTTTCTTTTTTTTTATAACTTTTTTTCAGAGAATTATTTGGCTTCAGCATTCTATTGTAATTTTGGTACCAATGCCAATATTAAAATTATATTGAACATATAATTTAATGTATATTTTAAATTATACTGAAAAATACATTGTTCTTATACTACACTGTAAAAAGAGCGGTGTTAAAAATGGACTTATTTTAACACCGCGCGGTGTTAAAGTAAAATAACACCGGCGTAACTTTTCCGGTGTTAAATCGGTGTAAAACGGAGTAATACCAGTGTAAAAGAGGAGTAACCATTCTATTTAAAATATCAAGATTATAAAATCTATAAAACATAATAAAATTTAGTTTTTTAATTAAAAAAATAAATAGAAAATATATTAAAGTAGTATTCATTACACTGGCCCACAAAAAAAAAGTGGTCTGTACTTTTAACCAGACCTATCTATCTTTATGTATTTTGACGCGCTAAATCCGAATCTGAAGTCAGTTTTGCCCGCACACCCTCAAAATTATGAGTAAAATGCAAAAAAAAAAACCCAAAAAATTGGGAAATCTGCAGTCACAGCGATGAATAAGTAAATGTGAACCCAGATCAAGTACGATTTTTATGTACGTCAATTCACTGAATCTAAATCTAAACGTTAAGTAGCCCCTTGATCCGTCAAAATTTGAAAAAATTGCAAAAAACCCCCAAAAAAAAAGCAAGAAATCATGATAAATCGAAATTATCGAGATGAAAAAAATTTTTTAGATTCAGATTGAGTATGATTTTTATGTACTTTGTTCCACTGAATATGAATCTGAAGTTTTTTTGTCCCATTGACGTTTTAAAATGAAAAAAAAATCTCAAAAAATAAAAAAAAATCGAGAAAATTGTAGTTTTAAATATGAGAAAAAATTTATTAATCACGATTGTTAATGACTCAGGTGCATTTTAATGGATGAAATATGATCTTAGAATTGAAATATTCACAAAATTTTAAAATCTATAAAAAATGATGTGTAAGTAGAATGAAGAGAACGATGATTGTAGTTTTTCGCAATTTTTTGGGGGTTTTTTGCATTTTACTCATAATTTTGAGGGTGTACGGGCAAAACTGACTTCAGATTCGGATTCAGCACGTCAAAATACTTAAAGATAGGTAGGTCCGGTCAAAAGTACAGACCACCTTTTTTTTTGTGGGCCGGTGTAATTTTTATGATTTTTTATTGAAATAAACAAAATTGTGCCTATAAAAGTTAAGAAAAAAATGTATGACATAAAAAAATATAAAAAATCTATGAGTATCATCCAGAACAAATTTTAATTTCGGTTTGTAGTTATTTAAATTGTTGCCTATGTAATACAGACTTTTTTTAAAAATTATACAATTTTACACCTACCCGTAAAAAAATGGATTGATCAATTATTGATCAATAATTGATCACTACGAGATCACTAAGTGATCAATGATTGATCTCGAGCTGATCAATCATTGATCACTAACTGATCAATTATGAGTCTACCATAGATTTTTTCTCCTGAATCAAGTTGAATTTCTTCTTAGTAAATATTTATTAATGATCATTAAGTAATGAGTGTGTGATTGATCACTTAGTAATCACTGTATAATCTTTCAATGATTAGTAACTGATTCTTAAATGATCAATAATATATCTCTCAGTAATTAAGAATAGATCATTCAGTGATCTTTAATTGATCAGTCAGTGATCATTCATTGATCAATGAGTGTTCATCAATTGATCATTCAGCGTTCATAAATTGATCGCTGAGTGATTTCAAAATGATCAATCGCTGATTTCAGTGATTAATAAGACACCTGCCAGTAATCAATGATCGATCAGCTCGTAATAAATAATTGATTATTCAGTGATTATTAACTGATCACTCAGTGATCATTAACTGATCACTTAGAGGTCATTAATTGATCACTGAGTGATCATTAATTGATCATTAAGTGATTGCTAATTTTTCACTTAATAATTATTAATTCATCGCGTATTGATCAATGATTAATCACCATATGACCTCGCAGCGATAAGAAATTAATCTCTAAATGATCATTGGATAATTTCTTACAAAATCACTTAATCATTAGATAATTTTTAAGCGATCACGTGCTAATTTTGATGCTTGTCTTCCAACCCAAAGTGGTTGACATAGTGCGTTATTTTTAGCACGTCAAAGTCAGGTTATTTTGTAATTTTAATTTTAATTTTATTTCTAGATGGCGATTTAATGATTAATCATAGTAGAATTTAAGTTAATTTGTAATTAGCTAGAGAGCTTGATTGCCAATCATCAAGCCATTATTATGTTACGACCGAAAATTTATCAATAAAGTTTGTAAAATAATTTTCTGACATTTTTCCGTATTGTCTCCATAGACTGATCATTTAGTGGTTTCTGAATGATCTCTCGTTGATCTATGAGGCTCATGATTGATCAGCTCGAGATCAATCATTGATCACTTAGTGATCTCGTAGTGATCAATTATTGATCAATCCATTTTTGTACGGGTACCATTTCAATAATTAATAGTTTTATGAATTAATGAATATACTGCCCAATAGTAGTAATTTAGTGAATAAAAGTATTCACAGAGTAAAATATCTTCAACATCAAAAAATATTTTAACACCGCTTTAACACTGGAAAAAAATATTTACACCGGCAGCGGTGTTATTTTAACACCGCTTTCGGTGTTGGAATTTAACACCGCAAATTTTAACACCTACACCGCTTTGGACTTACCCCGGTTTTTTTTTACAGTGTATTTATAATATAGTGTTGATTATAATATGTACGATATATTTAATCATATATAAAATAAAAGCCCCAATATATGATCATGTACCAGTATATGATCACTCCATGTATTTGGATCACATCGAATGTGGAATTCTTTTGGCATACCAATGTTCGACTTGCCTAATTTAAAACAAATAAGATCCGATTGGGCTAGCCTAAGTTCGGAAAGCCAACTTCGCCCCGAACTGATTTTTCGGCATGCCTCACTAAAATTCTAGTCGGGTGGTACATGATCATATATTGGGGCTTTTACCTTAGCTGAAAATATAATTAAAATATATGTTATGAGTATAACATCAATACATAATACTACATATATCATTATTGTATATATGAAACGGCAAAATTTTGCATATGGGTCCTTATATAATCACATATATTTTTATATATGTAAAATATAATTTTTTGTATATGATGAAGGATGTATAGCTTTTTTATGCGGGAAAAGAACTTGATGAAAGAAAAAATATAAGTGAAGCTAAGAAAAGAGTAACTCAAAAACAAAAAATAGTCAATTAAAAAAAAAAAATTTTTTTTTAAATAAAGGCTAAAAAAATGGAAAAAATGATTGTCATTGCCTTTACTGGAATGGACTTTATTCAAAATCCACTGAATCATAGATTGTGCAAAAGTTGCAAGGAATGGTCCCATGATTCGTGTGCGGGAATCAATGAATATTATTCTGAAGAATATATTTGTCACTATTGTGAAAAATAATTAATTAATTGTAAATAATTTCCATTTGAGACTTTATTTTAAAATATCAATATTGTTACGTTTTTGAAAATTCATCATTAATAATAATTAATAATTAAAATTTAATAATTGTAAATAATTTGCATTTGATGTTTTGTTAAAAAATTTTAATTTTTTTACGTTTTATTAAAATTTATTATAAACAATCTAACAATTAATAATTTTCTTAGGATTTAATAATATAAATAATAAATAATTTAATAATTGTAAATAATTTACATTTGAGACTTTATTTGAAAATATTAATATTGTTACGCTTTTTAAAATTTATGATAATTTGGTGAAAAAAAAAAAAAAAATATTTTTTGACCAAATTTTGAAGGGGGGCCGTTATACCCCAGGTATAATATATTAGCTCAAAAATATATAAATATATCAAATTTATGATAATTTGGTAAAACAAAAAAAAAATATTTTTCGACCAAATTTTGAAGGGGGGCCGTTATACCCGGGGGCCATTATACCCCACCCTCCCCTATACAATTTCGCCCGAAAATTTCTTTCTCTTGGATTAAGATAAACGGTAACATTGGTTCAAGATATTACCGAGTTGTTCCAAGTACGGCACGACTCTTGGATTAAGATATTATTTTACTTGTTTTAAGCATATAAATTTTCGTATTTTTGCTATTCTCTGTATTAATAGATATTTTTCGGCATATAGAAAAATACAAATTTTTTTACTTGAAAGTTTTTGAAGTTATACTTCTTTTGGCGCGTTTGGATGAGAGTGAAATTTCTGAGCTGCGTGCGCATGACGTCCCAAAAAAGTGACATGATGAAGTTGGCGAAATATAATTAATAATATAGATTTCTTTTACTAAGTTAACTCATATACCGGCTAGTCGCAAAGTATCCAACGAAACGTTGTTATTTTCAAATTCGATAGGAATACCATTTAATATGAAACATATTATTCATATTAATAATCAATTCTAAAAAATGGTCAATTAAATATTTTAGTTTTTATTTAACTTGGTAATAATTTCTTTTGAATTAATATTTTTAAAAAAATAATAATAATTTCATGAATTAAAATGTTTAAACTAAAATATAAATATTGTAGTACCTATTATATTTAGGTATCTTTTTATTGAGTTCATAATTTTTTAATACAGACTTAAGAGGGTATTCTGATCTAGAAGCATGAAATTTCAGGTAATTTTTGAAGTGCCGTAAAAAAAAAAAAGATAATCAATATTTTTACCGTCCATTTTTTATAAGTTATTTATTAACATTATGAGAATACAGAAAAAAAATAAAAAAAGTTGAAAATTAAAAAAAAAACAGTTGATGAAGAAGGGGGGGGGGTCTCAAAAAATTGGCGCGAGACTATACTCATGATTCCAACCCTCTTAGCAATCGGAAACAAAAAAATAAAAAAGATTATTAATTTAGAGTAATGTCGTTATGGTTAGAACTACGGAATAGTTGAAAAAAAATTTTCTTACAAAATGGTAACTGCCTGAAAAAAAAAAAAAAAATATTTTTACCATTTTTTTTTACTTTTTCGAATCTTTTAAAAATAGCAAAAATTGAAATTTGGGGATGACCAGAGTTCCAACCATAGCGACAATACTCTAGATTAATAAACTTTTTTATTTTTTTGTTTCCGATTACTAGGAGGGTTGGAATCGTGAGTATAGTCACGTGCCAATTTTTTGAGACCCCCTCCCCCCACTTCCTTAGTTGCTAATTTTTTAAATTTTTTCTGCATTCTTATAATGTCAATAAATAACTTATAAAAAAATAGATGGTAAAAATATTGATTGCATTTCACGGCACTTCAAAAATTATCTGAAATTTCATGCTTCTAGGCCAGAATATCCCTTTAATCATTTTGTTTATCGAATCTAGTAATTCTTTCCATATTTTTTAAAATTTATATTGTATACCATTTTAATAATTTTCCGGAATTTTATTATAAACAAAATCTAGTGTGTAATACAATAATAAAACCTTTTTGATTGTTTTTAACATTTTTCTTCGATTATTGTTGCTTTTTTTTTCTTTAAGGTAGTACTCGACTAGAATTTTAGTGAGGCATGCCGAAAAATCAGTTCGGGGCGAAGTTGGCTTTCCGAACTTAGGCTAGCCCAATTCGGATCTTATTTGTTTTAAATTAGGCAAGCCGAACATTGGTATGCCAAAAGAATTCCACATTCGATGTAATCTCGTAATAGTTTGGCACTGCCTAAGTTCGGCATATCATGGATTGCCTAATTGGTACGAAATAACGGTAACCAAAGGTTTACCGAAGTTTGGTTCACCAAACTCGGGCTCACTTCGAAAAATCTGTGGCAATGCCTAAGTTCGGCATTTCATGGGTTGCCAAACTGTTATGAAATAACGGTAACCAAAGGTTTACCGAAACTTGGCATACCACGATCGAGCTTCTTTAGGCAAAACTGTGGAAGTGCCTAAGTTTGGTATGTCATGGGTTGCCAAATTGTTATGAAATAACAGTAACCAAAGGTTTACCGAAACGCTTACCCGACTAGAATTTTAGTGAGGTATGCCGAAAAATCAGTTCGGGGCGAAGTTGGCTTTCCGAATTTAGGCTAGCCCAATTCGGATCTTATTTATTTTAAATTAGGCAAGCCGAACATTGGTATGCCAAAAGAATTCCACATTCGATGTAATCTCGTAATAGTTTGGCACTGCCTAAGTTCGGCATATAATGGATTGCCTAATTAGTACGAAATAACGGTAACTAAAGGTTTACCGAAGTTTGGTTCACCAAGCTCGGGCTCATTTAGGCAAACCTGTGGCAATACCTAAGTTCGGGATATCATGGATTGCCAAATTAGTACGAAATAACGGTAACCAAAGGCTTACCGAAGTTTAGTTCACCAAGCTCGGACTTACTTAGGCAAACCTGTGGAAATGCCTAAGTTCGGTATATCATGGATTGCCAAACTGTTATGAAATAACAGTAACCAAAGGCTTACCGAAGTTAGGTTCACCAAGTTCGGACTCACTTCGGAAAACCTATGGCAATGCCTAAGTTCGGCATTTCATGGGTTGCCAAACTGTTATGAAATAACGGTAACCAAAGGTTTACCGAAACTTGGCATACCACGATCGAGCTTCTTTAGGCAAAACAGTGGAAATGCCTAAGTTCGATATGTCATGGATTGCCAAACTGTTATGAAATAACGGCAACCTGTATTCTGAAGCTTGGTCTATCAAAATGAAACTTGACTAGGTAAGTCTGTGGCAAGTCCTCACTTAGGTATAATATCGGAATTCCTAACTCGACCGTTGCAACGGTAACCGAATGTTTGCCGAAGTGTCGGGCTTATAAGTATCTTGAGGCAAGAGGTCGCTCATCATCGGCGTAGCATCGCAGTATGGTATAGGGCTCTCGTGCGTCGGGTACAGTGTTCGAGTCTCGCGTTCGACATGTAAAATTTTCAATAATTAATAATTATTAATTATAATTATTCTTAAGGCGAGTGTGAGGTAAATTTAAGTGTTGTGTGTGACTAATGTATCTAACTCCATCATTTCCTCCCCCCTTGACCCATAAAATCGACCAATCAAAAAAAACTTCTTCATAGTAAGAAAAACCCTAAAAAGCGAAAAAAATGACCGAAAATTAAAAAAAAATAATACTAAATAAAAAAAAAAAATTTTTTTTTATTTACTTAATATTTAAAAAATTTTGTCCTAAAGTCGATATTTATATTTAAAATTTAAAAAGTAAATTAAAAAAAATAAGCATTCATTATTATTAATTTTTGCTTTATAATAAAAATAGCTAAAAACAAAAAAAGGATTCAATTTGGATTCTTCCGTGCGAATTTAGTTTCTGAATTGCTGCCTAGTTAGGTAGCCAAATTCGGACCGAATGAGGCTTGGATAGTCACCAGCAAGTGTGGTTTCCAAACCACCGCATAAGTCGGAAGCCAAGTTAGGCCCAAACTCGCGACTGCGTTACTTCCGGGACGTGGGCCAACTTTGGCTTCCTGGTTCGGCGCGAACTTGGAATTCGGCATGCCTAATTCAAAACGAACCACCGCCGAACTTAAATTTCTGGTCGGGTACTACCGGTTTTAGAATTTGCTTTCAGAATTTAATGAAATTTGGCATATTGGTACTTATGACCCAGCTATTGGGAAAAGGGACTGAGGCAGAACGAAGTTCACCACTTTTCTTTCCGAGGAAAGAGGGGTAAAATGGCTCCGATGTATAGAAAGTCCAAGCGGGCGCGTGGTTCAATGGAACCTGTACCTGCAACAGTACGACTTCGACGTCGTGTACCGAAAAGGGAAGTGGAACAAAGTCGCGGATGCGCTATCGCGAAGCACCCCTGAAAATTAGTTAATACTCGGATTAAACAAGTGTTAATAATAGTAATAGCACCGACCATCCGGGCCCACGTCTAAGATGCAGTCCCCAATGGAAGATACCGAAGATCCGAACCTCAGCGGTTTTTCAAAAGAAAGTATCGATGGTAGTACCACCGAGGCCGAGGGAACCATCAATAGGTCCGATAAAAAGTGTACCATCAACCACGACCGACAGATCGACGCACCTTGGGCCACACGACCACTGGGTCATGCCAGAGTTCCCAGAAATGGAGGACTATCCAGAGTCCTTTTCAGAGAGGCCTGGAGACCTGTTCACCAATCCCCAAAAGATCCAGACTCCGATGGAGAAACTGAAAGAGACCTTGGCATCGTTGGAAAACCTCCAGAGCCGACCCTTCCTGCCAGGACAGAAAAGCAAGCGCTCTTTCAGCGCCTACGACAAACAAGGGCGGATCTGGAAGGTAAGCCAGACCCGAAACCAGGCAAAACCAACTCTGCGATTGACCCAGCAGCGGCTCGAAGATTTGGTGGGAAAATTCACCCGTGGTAAAATGAAGTGTTTTGTTTATATTTTGTTATTTATAATGTAATCCCCGTTTATGACTCTGGACTCTGGCGAGCAAATTTCGAGCCGGGGATTAATTAGATAGGATTATTTGAAAACGTGGACGTTACAGATGGCGCTCGAACAGGGACATGATTAATTCTTTCGTAACGGGCCACGTGATGAAGTTAAAATGAATATTATTGTAAATCTTTTGGAATTTGGGGAACAAGACAAAAATCTTTCCAAAATACGATTAGCCGGGGTGTGAGTGTGTCGTCGAAAAGAAGTCGTTCAGCCGGATGAAGAATGAAACTAAAACCGTGAACCTCTGACGTAAACTAGTACCGAAACCTATAAGTGTCCGCAGTGCTCTGAGCAATTCAAAGATGAGACCATGCCCTGGAAGTATGAGTCACCGTCATCAAGAATCACCAGTCACTGAAATAGCCCCGAAGTTGAGGAACTTGTTGAAGCCAGAACCGGGAAACTCTGAAGTAAGCCGGAACCGAAACCTGTAAGTGTCCGCAGTACTCGGAGCAATCCAAAGATGAGACCATGCCCTGGAGGTATGAGTCACCGTAATCAAGAATCACCAGTCACTGAAATAGCCACGAAGTTGAGGAACTTGTTGAAATCAGAACCTGAGAAAGTCCTGTGTGCCATTATGTGGGCAGGGACCTGAGAAAGTCCTGTGTGCCACTATGTGGGCAGGCACCTGAGAAAGCCCTGTGTGCCACTATGTGGGCAAGCACCTGAGAAAGTCCTGTGTTCCATATTTGGGCAGGCACCTGAAGTTGAATCCGAAGCCGAGTATGAGCAGAACTTGAACCACGACGCATCACCGTAGAACAACCGTGAGGAAGATCCATCCGAGGTCCAGACCGCAAACCAAATTCAGCGATGAGGACACCGACAGAAGATCCACGTAAAAATCAAATAAAGACCCCAAGTTTCAAAAGATATCAAACGTAAATTCGAGAGTCTAGTTAGTTACATAGTTTTATTAGCACCGAGCCTGTTTATTGACCTAAAACCGTGAAAAGAAAAATTATTTTTTTGGTTGTAAGCTGAATGATATGGCATGCGACAGCCATTTACCGCGTTTTCATCGTCTTCACAACCATGGAGATGTCAAAGACCAATGGGATGTTGACCGAACTTCAGAAATAGAGAAGAATGGACCAAAAGAAAAGTGGCAAACGAAGTTCACCACTTTTCTTTCCCGGCTGGACTCCAGCGAGCAAATTTCGAGCCGGGGATTAATTAGATAGGATTATTTGAAAACGTGGACGTTACATACTTTATAATATCATAATTAAGCAGTAGAATTTTTGGAAGCCTGGTGAGTCCTGAAAAAAAGATTAATATTTACATATTTTTGCCTTTACCATTGATCCTTATGGAAAATCAAAGATTTTATTTTATTTCACAAAACTGGACGTTCAGATTCTTATAAAAATTAAAACAACGAGAGAAAATAACATCTAGAACATATTTAATAACAATCAGTATGATTTCCGAGAATATGAGAATATTTATTAATAAAAAACATTCAAAATTTATCTCTGTCTCTCTTTCTCTAACGTGATTTAGTATAGGCAAATCTACTACGTTAATTAAATAAGGTTAGGTTTTGGGATTTGACTCTTGTGGTAACGGTAGTACTACCTTAAAATATTTTTTCTTCTTCCAAAGAAGTATAACTTCTGACGCGTGTACATAGGTACACACACGATTTTTTTCCTGACTTAAACTTATAACATCATAAATAAAAAAATTTGCTCTTGAATCAACAATCAATAATTCTTAAAATGAAATAAAATTACCCGAGTAAAAACATAAAGTAGCCGCAACAGCACCGTACGGAGTCTAGGTGCCCGCAAAAGTGCTGCATCACAGCCGCAACAAATCTGTGATAAAATAAAAAAATTATAATTGCCGCAACACCATCGCAACACGGCTGCACTATAATAAATATTTCTAAAATACTTCTTAAATCCCGCAACACCGCCGAAACACAGCTGCAACAAATCTGTAACGAAATAATAAAATTGTTATTGCCGCAACACTTCCGCAACATGACCGCAACACGGCTGCACTGTCCCGAGTAAAAATTAAATTATTATTTTCTACTAGAAAATAATAAATTTCGATCGACCGCCGCAACACCGCTGCACTACCTTCGTTCAAATAGCTAAACTAAATTCTTTTAGTTAACTACGACTTGCAGCGCAGTTGGTAATGTTCGAGACTTTCATGCAGACGACCCAGGTTCGAATCCCATCGCAGTTTAATCATTATATAAAATTTTTCCAGGGTATTTCGATAGGCATGCCGCTTCTGTTCAACCCAGGAGACAAAATTAAAAATATACTTCAATAATACGACTAAAAAGAATCAATAATTTCGCGGTACTTTGGCCTGATTTAAAAATTTTTTTTCGTTTGAATATTAGGAATTTGAATAAAAGGAGATTAAACGATAGGTCTTACATTAAAATTTATGTTCAAGTTATTTATTAATTAATTATTGCGTGATAAATTAATTATGATGCCATTTTTTGTGAAATTGTAGCTATGCTTTAGCATTGGGGTACAGCAGTGTTGCAGGGGTGTTACGGCGATGTTGCGGCGACGATTTGAATAACATCAAGCAGCGTGCAGCTGTGTTGCGGCGGTGTTGCGGTTATGCGAGTCGAGAATAAAGATTTCGTGTTGCGGCGATTTTGTCTTCTAAACGGCTGTAGTGTAGCGGTGTTGCGGCAGTGGATAAAAATTTTATTTTTTAAAAATCAATTTTTATTTTTACTCGGGTATTCTTTATTAAAGAGAATCGTTTTTGAATAAAGAATTCACTTGTATCGATCGAAGATAATATATGGACCATTCTTGAACCAAGTAAAAATGTTATCGATCGGAGTGATTAGATCTCTCACTGCAAGAAACATGAAATCAAGGCAAGAATTTCTTGGAATAAGACAATTAGTTCTCTTCAAAATAATTTTCTTGGAGCAGGAATATTTTTCTTGAATGAAGATATTTTTTTTATCAGTGCATCAAAAAAATTGATCTACTCCGGTTATGAGTTTGCAAATCTTTTGAGGAATTATATTTTTTCCGGATGAATAAGGGATAAAATCATTATGAGTTATCTTAACTGATAGAATGTCAAAAAAGTTTTGTAATAAATCGATATTATAGAATCAATGCACAATACATATCGATGGTTTTCTGACGCAACCTCGTATCTCAAAAATGACGATTTTGGAGACGAGGTAAAAAATAGCTTATAGAAAATTAATATTCATCTAAAAAAAATATTTATCAATTGTATTTTCTAAAAATACTATCGTATTTATTATTAATCTGGTTAATATTTTTTTTTAGTAACGCGTTTATAATTAATTATTAATTTTTCAGTTGAACCTTTTCATCTTCAAAAATCGAGATACGTGGTTGCGTTAGAAAACCCTCGATATACTGTGTTTTTAAAATTAACAAGAAAATGAGTCATATACTGTATGAAAAATTTCATAATTAATTCTTCGTATTCGGGAACACTACTTTAATAGAGCATACAACAATCTGCAGCAGCCTGCATATATTTTGGATACTATATATCATTGAAACCAATATCACATTCTGTATGAATTTGGATTAAAATATTCATAGTCAAAATATGTTTTGGCTGAACTTCTTCCAGTTGACATAGATCATGATGTACGCTGATAAAAAATAATACTTCTACCAAGAATATATGTTGTTGATATAAGAACTTACATTCCTGAAAATTTTCGAAAACGTTATTTTCATCTGAAAAATTCGGTTTTGTCTCAAAAATTCGTCAAATTGATTGAAATAATTTTTGTTTAATTCAAAACAAGCTGTTTGTTTGATCGCTTGTAATAATGGAAACAAATATTAATATTCTTCTGCTAAAAAATTAATATATTAAATTGCTCAAATTTAACAAATTATTATTCTGACAATAAATCCTTGTTTGGGCGCAATTTTTTTCTCAGTGTAATTATTATAGACGGAGTCTGATAGATTCATAAAGATTTGTACAGAAAAAAAATTGATAAAAAAAAATTTCACATTCGTTTATTAGTCAAATCTTCACAGAAATTTAAACTGATCTCAGCCAATTTCCCATTAAAATTCATACAGGTATCCAGAAGGATTTGCAGAATAGAGTTCTTGTCCAATATTCGCAATGGATTTTTTAAAAGTTGTTGTGGATAATTGCATGAGCTTATAAGAAAATTCTATGGAGCCCTGTTTGAATCCTTGCAGAGTTAATTTTTGTATTGTTTTTAGAGAAAGCTTTTAACATTATAAACTTATAAATATGTTTTCGAAATAGACTTGAAAAAAATAATCAGTTTTCTCGCGCTGTCCTATTATACAACAATCATTCAAAATTTAATTTTTGTGAATAAATTAATAAGCAACTTTTCATTGAACTCGACAAGCAAAGATGAGTACGAGTGAAGACATGTTTATTTTCTAGATACAACTTGACGTAAAACAGAAGATATGGGTACACTAGGCAATACAAGTCTTAAAAAAATTAAAAACGATAAAAAATCAAGGGAATAAACCTGGTTGTGTACAAAATCAAAATAAATATATTTACAGATTATCCATGGCAATAACTCAAAAGCGGTTTGAATAGACGGCAGGGGTCCTCATTTTTATTCTTCATCTACTTTTTCATCTTCTTCTTTACCATATCTTCTCTTTGCCTACGTAAGTCCTACACATAGAACCAGAAAATCAAACTCAATCACTTTATACTGCTTTGTATTCTACGTTATCCGTCGTTTTCTGTCCCCCCTTCTCTTCGAAAACTCCTGCACTTATTTCTACGATCATCTGTCTTTCTTTCTCACCTTTCGCTTGATCATCGGAAAAAAATTCTCCTCTTCTTGATTTCACAACCGCAGCTTTGCACTAAGGCAACTTGATCCACCCCTCTACACTGCGCTATCCTATCTGCTATGCCACTCTTTAAACTTCTGTCCTGTTCTTTATCACATCCCGACCGCCCGTTTGAATGAGCTTTTTGATTTTCGTAGAGCTTTAAACTTTCTTACATGCTAAAACTTAAACTTTTAAAAAGAATTCATAACTCTTACACTTGAAACTTAAAGTTTGTCATATAAACATTTAAAATTTTCAAAGGATTCAAATCAAATCCTATAGTTCTTTATAACTTTTTATGTTTTAAATTAAATACATCCTCATCTGCTTACATAATCTTAATTAAATCATGCTCAAAATAATGTTCAATCTAAAAATCTAAAAATAGAAGACTTATGACCCTTATTGAATTTTCGAAGAAAAATATATTCTTTGGTTAATTTATAATAAAAAGTAACAATAAAGTAAACTAATTGTTGCCGATCATTTACGTAATTTTTTTTTTCTAATATTTCGCGGTATTTCCGTTACCCACTAAGCTTAAAATCGGCGGAAATTTTAAAAAATTATAGCGCATGCGCGTAAGAAAAAACTTTACCGATAATTATGGGGAATTTCACGCCAAATAGACTCCTTTTGATTTGACTGATTTTTTTTTCTACTCCATTGAGAACATTTTTCAGAAAATTTTTTAATTTTTTTACAAACTAAAAAAAGTTTTGAATTTTTCAAAAAAATGGTTGTTTTCAATGAGTTACAATTTTCTTGAAAGTTGAATTAACGAAACTTTTTTTTTCTTCAAGTTTTTTGTTCTTGAATGTACTAAGCGAAAAAAAAAAAAAAAAAAAAAAAAAAAACTAAGATTTTAAAATCTATGATATTTTTCACGTTTTCAAAAAAAAACCTATTTTATCAAAATCAGCCGTTTTTAATTTTTGCTTCTTTCCACTCAAAAACATCTTTAATTAATCCAAAAAAAATTCCCCCATTTATGGAGTGGGCCGATTATTCCTTATATTTTATTCCATCGATCGATAAAAAAAATGTTTTCAACATGGAATTATTTCGCAAGACATCACTCAGAAAATTATTAAGGATTCACAAAGGACCTCAGAGTTAGAAAAATTACAAATGAAAAAAAAAAAATAAAGTAATGATATTCCAAAAAATTGTGATTTTTTTTTTCAAAGATTAAAAAAAAAGACGATACTACAAACAATTTTTTTTTTCTTTTTTTTTTAAACTACACCTAAAGATATAAGTAGCGAAAAAAAAAATATTTTTATGGATGTCCAATTGTACATCTATAGATGTAGTTACGTGAAAAACTTTACCATTTTGTTTTTCGTTCTGCTAGGCGGACTGAAAGAAAATAATCGATTGGACATTGTCAACGTAGGTGATCTAGAGTATTGAGGCGAATTAGCTTGTGACTTGAATCAGGGTAAGGCAATAGGGGTACTCCCTATGGAAGTCTAGTTGTTGTGGGAGATTAGAGAAACGAAACACGCGAGGTTGATCTGCTCATAAGCGTGTAAATCCCTCGGGGTAGTCTCAGAACTACGAAACAGCATGATTGCACTTCTCCAACACGAATGGATTCCATTATACTTGGGGTAAGAGAGAATGCTCTTATTGCCGTCAATCTACCCCTGAATTCTCTTGTACATTTTCACCCTCAATTCTAATGGGTTTGAACTTCTTTGATTTATTTTCCGAAAATATAATGTATTAAGAAATTAAATGCAATTGATTTCCTCGGGTTATTTACTATACACTAACGAAATTATTCTTTACAATATTTAACTAAGAAAAAATAAGAAACATAAAAAAAAATATTTGATCCAAAAGTTCTGAATTCTCAAATAATAAATATAATTTTTATTATACAAAGTTTCAACAACTAATTTTCATAAAAGTATATCCATGCAAAACACATCATCAATACTTATGGTAACCGAAATCAAAATTATAAATTGAATAGGATTCTAATTCTTTACAGTATTTATTTTTGACGGATAATTTTTTAAAAATTCAAAACATAATATTTTTTCATCTATTCATATAAAACGGAAACAGTGGCTGATATTCTACTGGGCGTTGTAGTAGGTCCTTAGTGATATACCTGACGCAATTCTCAAGGTTCTTAAAGTTATATTATGCAAGACTTACTGCTGTGCGACACAATAGTCAGCTATGTAAAAAGAGTGTACAATTTTATTATCGTAATGGTGATCTTCATGGTCCGATTGTGTTTTTATGTTTGTCCATTATTTTGGCTCAATTACAAGTTTAAGAAGCATTAGCTGCTAATTTTAGCAGTATTTGTCATTTTTTCTTCTTTTGTATCAAAGCAAATTGAGATTTTACACAGGTACAAGGTACTGAGAAGCCAAACAAATTACTATTTAGTTCCAAAATTAAACACATTTACTCCTTCTTAGCGTAAAGTTCATACTCTTTAAAAGTGAAAGAGTGACTATGTATTCACTCATTTTTGGAGAATAATTATCACATAATTTTAGTTATTTATCTATATACTCATATTAAAAAAAAAAATATGGTGTCACTATCATTGTTTAAACTTATTAAAAATTATCAATCATTACGCTATGACTGACCTCAATTAGCTGACGATGTTTAAAATTTATTTTTATGATTAAAAAATTTTATTATTCGCATATAGTCTTATTTTGTAAAAATGTAACGATATATTTTTATTTTAATACCTTTGCAAAAATATTTGCAAATCACGATTGATAAATTCGTAGGTCTTGTGAATTACTTAAAAGAAGTTGCAAAGACCAGGAATAGATACTAATATTTGCCACTTAAAGTGATGTGATAGCTTTTTCATTTGTCTTATTTTGTACTTTTAAAAGTTAAAAAAAAATATAGCGTGGAACAGTAAATAAAAATAAAAATTAGCTTGGAAGTAATCGATTTTTAATTTCATAAAGTATTTCCTGCCATAGCATTTTCATAAATTTTACTTAACCAAATAAAAATTTCCAAAAAAACACTCTACTAATCGATACAGTATTTAATAATCTAGCTGCTATTACATAGCTTTTGTCAATAACTCCCGTTTAATAAAAGGAAACTCGATTTCTAAGTTTCCATTTACTATACAAGTGAAAAGTTTTTTTTCACCTTATACTCACCAAAAATTTAAAATTCGTGTTCTGTTTTACGATCATAAAAAAGTGGCACTTTTCTCTTCCAAGAAACATATGGCTCGACAGGTGTACTAGTCTTCCCGCAAGAATGAAAAATTTTGGTTACAATAATGTTTAAAAATAATTTAAACACCCTGAAAGATATTACTTATTGCTTACTTTCCAAACTTATTGTTTCGTATGAAGATTAGAGCATTTATCGAGAATTATTCAAATCGTTATTTTATAAGAGAAAAATACCACTTTTTCCACTGAAATGGAACAGGAATTCCAAGTGTGGGTGCAGATATCACATTATGAAATATTAAATTTTGAGAATTGACGGCCTGAGTAATGCAAGAGCTGACATTATTTGCAGTCTTTATCAACTATTTTGAGTACATTCAACAAAAATAATTGCAGCATGCTTAAAATACTTTCAAAGTGATTCGAAAATTTTGTTGTGCAATTAGATAGTAGCTTCGAATTGAAAAATGTTCTTCCGGGAAAAACATCAAAGATAAGAATTTTTCTTGCCATTTACACACTTTCAGTTGTAACCCTTTGCTATAATGTGTGGTAATGGTTTAATTCTAAGCATCACTGGTGGCTTCTATGAACTTAGTTATGCCATTTGCCAGGTGTAAGTGATGGGACTAGCATTATCTACTGTTGCACCCATTCCATTTAATATCGTATTCCAAAACATAAACAAAGGTAAACTACAAATTAATGTTCTCGATTTATCACGCTTTTATGCCCCGCTGGGACACGTGCGGACGGCCAAGTCTGGGACCGTCACTCTTTCTCTCTCTCTCTCTCTCTCTCTCTCTCTATTTCTCTTTCTATCTATTTACCTCTTTTCTTTGTTGACAATATTTAACTACTAATATTAAATGCTTTTTATACACATTGTAAATAATTTGAACCAAATCATAATTTCTACACTTCACAGGAAAATAAGATGATTGATAGTTCACAGAGTCAATATTTATTTCTGACCCAAGTAACGATAATGAGTTTGTGTCTACGTAATGATAATTTAATGAATTGAAATGGAAACAACAATTGCAATAGAATTTTTCTTTGACAATGGTTATGGATATGAGAGCAAACTTTTACATAATTTGTCTGAATTGGTATGTTTATAAGCAAATTAGAAATTATAGAGAAAATTTTACTTTGTCTTGTCTCTACAACGATTTTCATTGTTATACTCTTGTCAGTGTACCGAAACGAAATATATCGTGTACCAATAAATAATTGAATCAAGATTCATTCTGTGATTTTTAAAAAATTATTTAGTGAAATAGAAACGGAGAGAGTATTAAATGAAACCAAAAAATTTCTCCCTTCAATCAATGTAAAAGAGTTTGAGCGAAAAAATGAATGATATCAGTCTTCTATACATCTATGTAAATAATGATCAATTTTTTTTACACGCATGCGTTGTAATTCTAGCTGAAGCTCAGTTAAGTTAGTAAAAAAAATACCGCGGAATATTTAAAATAAAAATTACGTAAGCAATCAACAACGATTAATCCTTTTCGGTACTTTTTTTTATAAATTAACAATACAATATTTTTTTATAAAAAACTCAATGAGCAATCATTTAATTTTATACATTACTATTATCTGTATAATTAAGACAATAATGAAAATTTTGTCTCTGATATATATAATATATATTATAAAAAAAAAATTTTTTTTTTATTTAAATCGCCATATTCCTTAATTATTGCGATTAAAAAAATTAACGAAAATCGCTTACTTTTTCGGTAGTCACAGTGGTTACCCCCCTAAAATTTAATATCATTTACATTGAAAATGTCTTGACTTATTTATGGTTATTTTTTGTATTAGCTCTGTAAATAAATTCGAATTTCGCGCAAAATAATATTTTTTCATTTATTTATTTTGTTTTGGTCATGTAAATGTGAATATTATATGTCAAATGTTAATCTATATAATTAAGATAATATGGAAAATTTTGCGATGGGCATATTTTTATTGTAAAATAAGTTTTTATAATTAAATTTGGTTTCATAGAAAAATTCTTGACCTAAGTTTTGTATAGTTTTCGGTGACAGACAATTTTTATGTTACGTTTTTAGAGCATTTTTGAATAGTTTATTGGCTATTGATCTTATCATTTACGAGATTAAAATTGTCATAAAATCATAAAACCAAAGTCTTTTCATTTATCATCCGTAATTCTTAGGAGTGACATAGCAACTGCAGGTTGCTAGTTTAAACTATTCAATTATAATCAGCAGTATTTACTTTCATGAATGATTACATAGATACTTGGATCTAGCATGTAATGTTAGCTTTTGGTTCACTCATATGCAATAAGTCAGAAGAGAGTTAAGTTTAAGAGTAATCTTTACATTTAGAAAAGACTCTATTCCACTTATCTATATATATTTTATATCTATATATTTTCGTATGTAAGTATGTATGTATATATCCATTACATGGTTGTAGCGCCAACGAGTCATTCTCGTTTTTGAAAAGTCACATAATTTTAAGTGATTTACAACTTTAGGCCAAACGCTGTTGTTGATCTTACTCACACTTTTACGTCATATGAATAAGAAGCTCGCGGGATCCAAGTCCGTCTCTACCGGGTGGTCTGAGTAAAAGATGGACAGCGTGAGAGTTTACACCAATAACTATAAGGAGTGTACGAAGAACAATATAAATTAATGTCATTGCATGTTCCGAACAAATGATAAATGATACAGAATTAATAGAAAAACGCATGAAATTTGATTACAAACGTTATGTATTTTGACAAGCTATTAACAATCTTCAACTTTTATTATGCTATCTAATTCTATAAATGTTAATAATATATAGAAAAAAAATAATAGCTATGATTATTATTATAATTGTATATAAAATAGATATTTGTGTTTTGTAGTAATCATGTGTTATATATGACTGAATAGTTTTCTTAAATTGATAATTTCACCCTGAAAAACCGCAAGATCATCAATCAACTAATGCCAATGAGGCTGTCAGTGGAATTCATTAAGCTACTTGTACAATTTATCATTATTAGATATCACTGTTCTTAAATTTGACAGTTATCCATTAGGAAAAAACAATGTTTCTTCTTGACACTTCATCCAGATGCTTTTCGACATGTGCCTTCTTAAACATCTAACACCTACACTTCCGACTTCATTTAACGTGTTAAACATATACTCATGGCAGATAATCAGAGTATTATATTTTAAACATTTAAACACCTTTCAGAAGACAGAATAAGACGTAAAATTATGGTTAGTGGTGCTTAGATCTTCACTATAATTGGATTCTGGCCAATCTTATGGGTTTGGGTTATTTATTATTTTGCAAATTAATTTAAATGCAACTAAGTATTTTAATCGT
Organism: Cotesia glomerata; assembly: GCF_020080835.1. Classification (NCBI taxonomy): domain Eukaryota; kingdom Metazoa; phylum Arthropoda; class Insecta; order Hymenoptera; family Braconidae; genus Cotesia; species Cotesia glomerata. Next base: position 13,802,978 of record NC_058158.1, on the reverse strand, counting down.
AACTAACTACTTATATCTTGAAGTAAATGTTTGATTAAATTACTAAAGTCAGAGTTTATTAATCATTTATACAACGCTTAAAATTACAAACATTACTTATCGAGATGAATCATAAGCTATATATTTTATTCGTAAGACGTTTTTGATTTTAAAATTGTAGTTTAATTCATTTATTTGTGTTTTGTTTTATACTCTTGTAAACCTGATGACAGATTCGAAATCAAAGATTTCACTTATTATAGTTTTTGATGGTAATTTTTTCATTAAATCTAACTTACGATGTACATGAATTATTCTTCAGTCACTAGTGCTGCCTCCTTCATAGACTATCACTTTCTATTTTTCCTCGTGGTTATTTTTGAATACTTCCGTAATTTATCGATAACTTATAAGAAGCTATTTGCTCAGGCTACTTTAAAATTTGTAGGATCGATCGAACTTATATTATTCCAATAAATATCAGTTTTTCATGGAGACGTTAAAATCTCTTCAATGGAAAATCTAAAATTTTTCATTCTCTCACATTTTTTTATATTTTTCATACAAAAAATGTCATTTTTTTTTTTCTTAACGCCGAAGTCTGACCAACTCTTTGCCTCGTGGCCTCGTAGCACCTTAGTGGGAACTATGGACGACAAACGATGTTTCAGAGTGGGGGAGACGCCTATTCGACTCACAGCGTTAATAGCAGTTATCTCGTTTATCGTCAATCGATTTTAATTCCTAACAGCGTGTTTAATAAGCTTAATTATATATTGGTTGGATGCAAAAAAGTACTACGGAGCACTTTTTGACTATTAGTGCGAAATGTATCCATGCAGATCGACAGCGCTACCAAGCATCATGCTCAGTATGATTTTATACTAAACGTATACTTAATATACACTCATGTGTAAAGTATTACACGTGTATGTCAGTTTTGAAGACTTCGTGAAATAATGCAGTAAAAAGGTTTCTACCTTTAGCCACTTCTGATTGTAAAGTTTCGCAAATTCCAATTAAAATAGGTAATAAATATTTATTAACTGTTGTGGCAATGATTTCGGAAATCAGACTTGACTTATGCAATTTACCCTGCTCGAAATTGGGTTCTTTGAAATCACCCCAACTATTAGTTCAACCAGAATGTAATGCTTTTCATAAGGACTCTGGCTGGAATGCCCAGTTGGGTAAATAGTGTAACCCGATTATTCCCTATAAAAAGGAGTGTAGTCAAAGAAATACCAAAAGTTCTCAAAAAATGTACTTTTAAATATATAATCCTGCATGAACTCAGCGGGTCAATTTATAATATTCCTAAGAGGTACATACACAGTAAAAAATTTTGCGTTCACTGAGAGAACAATTTATTTGTATCCAATGAGACTCGTTTATTATAAAGAAATCTCTTATTTAAATACCACCAACTAATACCTAATTTCCTGTTAATTTGAACCGATTTGGACCGATAGATTTTGAGAAATTTGGAGAAATCTAAAAAAAAGTGGGAAAAAAAATTTTTCTGAAGTGGTTTTTTTGGGATAACTTTCAAACGGCTCAACCGATCAATTCCAAAAACTAATCAGCTCTCAACCTTAAAAAACCACGTCGATCGCCGCCAATCCGGTCAAAATCGGTTGATTCGTTCGAGAGATATCGTGAACGAAAGAAAACCGAAAAAAGTGTTTTTTCAGAGTTACTCCGAAATTTCTAGTTTGACCAATTGAAACTTAAAAATTCTTTATGAGGCTTAAAAAACTGCGTAGAATGCCGCCAACCACGTAAAAATCGGTTTATTCATTCAAAAGTTATTGCGGTATGAACATTCAAAAAATAGTGTTCTATGAAACTTCTATGAGACTTTTGAGCTCAAAGAGCTCAAAAGCATAGAAAAGGTATCTTTTTGAGCTCGGAGAGCTTAAAACAACACACAGATTGTACTTTTGAGCTCGAAGAGCTCAAAAAAGCGGCCAGGTATTAACGGAATTAGCGGGAAGTTGCAGGGATGGCCTTTAGGGTCAACCGTTTTCCTAATTTTTTTAACCCGTCAGAACTCACGTGAATTTTAGTTTCTCACTTGCACTACAGCGCCGCTCTATAAGTCGGATGTTGTTGCGTGAGCAAAATGCTCATAACGTGAGTGCTGACGGGTTAAATGAAATAGTTATTTGCTTATAGTTAACAAATATTTCTTTAATCTTTTAAAATCATTTATTTCAGTCAAATCAGATTTGGTAACTATAATCAAATTTGATTGTTCAATTCTTAGCTAATTTCACAATTAATCAATTATTTCATTTTTTATAATATTTACTAATTTTTTTTGAAATTATTCAGTATGTGAAAAATAAACGTAAAATCTTTAAATATTTTACTCTCGGCTGTGTTTTGGATACATGCATGCGGGTCGCTAGACTCAAGTACCTACTTTTATGACTCTGTCCGTTGAGGTCATATAAATGCAGTCTCTTGTTCTCTTCGTAACCCGAGCGCTCACCTGGTTCGATTTAAAATATTTTCCGTTTTAACTTTCCCTTTTTTATATGTGTAATATTTTTGTCAACGTATTTTTCTTAACAATATTTCTCGGAAATGTACTCCCAATAATAAAATGAAAAGAGTTTCCGTACTCTGTTGTGCTTAAAATACTACCAAAAGAGTCAGTCCAAAAGGATCTCTCCGAGCGACAACTACGTCAATTTCAGTCAAGTTCCAAGTTTAAATCGAATCCTCTTTGTTAGCATTTCGTTTTTCAACTAAGTACCAATTTTTACGATCTACATTAACATCATTTAATTGCTGAGTTTCACTTAAAGTGAATTGTGAGTTGAAATATCAGTGTCTTTTCATCAATCTGTGATTGAAGTTCACCACGACGTTGATTCACCACCATCATCAGAACTCTACAGTCACGAGCTTAAACCGCTACATTAATACATTCATCAGACATTTAAGAGCTCAAGCAGCACATGGTATTGTATTTTAGTAAACCTAAAATACCAAAAAGGTACGAATCAAATTTATACTTGCATACATATTCAATTCAACATTTCCCTCAGCGTCGGGAGGATGTCGGTTCGGCCGTCAGCCCTAAACCGCCCACCGGTGCTTAGCTGAGTTACTAGTTCCAATTCATATTCAATTATAATACGCTCATTATGATACTGCGCATATTTCACATTTCTTGCATAATACAATACGAATACTGAGTTTGAGTCGAGTTGAGACTTCACGAGCAAGTTCTCAAACTATTCATGTGCAGTGTTATTTTGAGCCCTTCTTGAGTTGCATCCCATTACATCCATAAAATTCACAAAATTATTGAGATTAAAATATTACATAATCTACACAAAGCAATCATTCAAACCGAGTTCTTTTCACTCTTTTACTCCACATAAATTTCATCCAATCAATGCACACCTTCGAAATCAGAATCTCAAATTCAAATCATCACTCGATCATACAGTCCACTATCTCTCCACAATCTATCCACTGTCAATCTCTCGCAATCTTCATTCAAACTCACAACAAGCTACATTGTTCTCTTCGATTTACAGATCATATTTGAAACGAACGAACGAGCGAACGAGCGAACGAGCGAACGAGCAAACTAGCGAACGAGCGGACGAGCAAACGAGCGGGCGAGCAAACGAGTGTATGAGCAAACGAGTGTACGAGTAAACAATTACTCGAAACCGAGTCCACGAGTTCCTCCCGAACTCCTTTTAACCTCCCGAAGCCAGCTTCGCACGGTTGGAAGTCAACCTCCCTCCAGCAGTCATCTTCAGACAACCACCAAAAATAACTCCACGCCAGTTTAACTTCCTCATAATCTTGCTGGGACCAGATTCATTAATATCAAATACATAATATTATTGTTATTAAAACTGTATTAAAAACCATACACTTCGAAATATAAAATCAAACAGTGATATTTGAATGTCTAAAGTAAATGAATAAACTAAAGTCATTAGATCCGTGTTGGATTTTGATTGTTTTTTTTTTTCCATTATTAAATTTATTAAAAATTTATGTATATATACAAAATTACTCAATTATAAAAGGCAACGATAAAAGTATTAAGATTACGATAACTCAAATAGCGACAGTAGCGACACAAGCGTCTCATGATTTACTTCAAACGAGATTTGTTAACTATTAACAAATCTTATTTGAATAAAATAAACAGGCGAATTTAATCAAATAAACCAAAACAAAATAGTATTTAGTTCAAAGTAATCTAAATTTAAATAAAACAAGTTTGTTCATATTAAATAGATTTTTTCAAGTTATTTTAAATAAATTTATGAATTTTAATCAAACAAACTGTTTTCTCAGTGTTATTGCGTTGAAAAATTTTGTGTTAAAAATTTGTATGTAAAATATATTGTTTATATTGTTTCTAGAAAGAAAATGGCGCAGATATCACTGGGAATAACCCAAGACTCTACTGAGTATAATCCAAATTCTAAACTCTCTAAACATGAACTAGTGAAAATTCATGTTAAGAGAGCAGGACACAATCTCGGATTAGATATTATATATTATCTATATTATATATTATGTAATTATCTATATTATATTATATTATATTATATTATATATTATATAATTATATATATATTATCCAGATATCACTCAGTATATTATCTGGATTATACTAGCTACTATCTGAAATTTATTTTCACTACAGATGTCACTGAGTATAATCTGAAATGTTATCCAGTATAACAAATATTATACAAATATTATAATAATTATAATCTTGTTCTTTCCGTGTACACAGACTTTAATTTTTTCTGAAGATAAATACCGGAATGAAAGAGTAAATTATTGCTTACCGATACTTTATATCCATTTCTCCTCAAAAGAGGCAGCTACTAGCAAATTAATGATAAGATAATAGCTTTATGAATTATATACTGTTATCGTGTGTTAGATACTGCATTTCATTTGAGAAGGTATTTTATTAGAGGTGAGTTATTTTTTTCTTCGAAAAATCGATAGCCACTTAGAATCTATTACTATGAACAATCGATTATGCAAAGAAAAAATAACTGTTAAAATTTAAAACTACCTGTGAATCTTTAATGATGAAAATATAGTCGCAAAAGATTTATTGATGTAAAGAAAAAAATATGAATTATTTTATGGGGTATATTAAATCATTTGGGAGATAGTAAATAAATAAATTTATGCGCAAATTTTATTTATTTAACTAATGTATTTTTAATTATTCATTTGTTTCGATCATTTTGTTCCCTTTTACACGTTCTAAATGTTTTTGAATATTCTATTGTCGTTGATTAAAATGATATTTAATAATAACGAATAATATAATTGTACACAATGATTTTAAATTTCAGAGCCAGTTTTTCTTTTTTTTTTTTTGTTTTTAATTTGTTACAGAACAGAGTTCCTTTTGAAGTTTATATACTCTAAATTTTTTTCGTTTTATTGTTACAAATATTTGTGTCATTAATATGAAGACAACATTAATCATTCTCTTAGACTCACATGTGTAAATAAGATCAATTTCTCCGTATCCCTTGAATCCGCAAACTTGCCAAAACAGATTCTACGGTTATGGTTGAAAATATCATTTTTCAACCATTGAATGTAACTTCTCGGTTTACTGTACAAACCCAAATGTCAATCACCCGTAATCCTGAACACATGCCCGTATGAAAAATCGGTTCTCGTAACCATCGAAAATTCAAAATTTCTTACATCCGCAAATTCTATTTGAATTTTAAAGATCACCGATGTCCTTGAGCATTGAGCATAACTGAAGCAAAACGAATTTGTCTGTTTTGTTGAGCCAGCGGGGTAGCCACTGTTGCCGATCCGACGGTGACTGAACGGGTATTATCCTGGAGTCAACTACTCTTTCTTGAGTTATGCGGTTATGCAAAATGAAGGCAAAGTGGAATATATACCTCTACTTGTACCTGCTAGCATGACCTTCAGCCAATTCTTGGACTCAAGGCATTAGTTAATCGTTAACCTGAACAATCTTCCTATTTTACTTGTAGCCGCAAATGCACTTTGTCCGAGGATTTGATTTACGGCTTGGGGCAAAAAGGCTTGTCAAATAAGAGCATCTCCATATTTTTCCTTCTTTTTTCTGCACTCATTTCTTAAGTTATGCTTTACCTTTTTTTCATTTATTTTCTTGAACAAACTTAAATACTGAAGGTCATTGTATACTAGTTCAAAGTCAGCAGCCGCTAGAAGAAAACATTTACTACGGGTTAGTTGCAAAAAATCAGTACAAGTAGACGGCCAGGCTTGGAGATCTCTGGTTCGATAAGTTTTGTGAACTTGTAAGGATCGAGTATAAGTTTAGTTGAGTAAGCGTGGGTGATGAGTTTAATTTATCTTTACTGTATTCCATTACATGTGCTCTACCTCGAATATATTATTATACATATATAGAATAATTGTGCCGTCGTAAGATAACTGAATAATGATGTAGTCATCAACCATCATTTTCAAACTGCTATCAGCTCACCAATACACTCAATATTTTTTTTGTATACTGTAAGTTATTTTGAAGATACATTTATCATTATAAAAATTCTGATTTTTGACGAAATGTCATAACTTGAAAATATAGGCTCTAGACTTCAAGAGTATACTTTACTTGTTCCCAAACACATATGTGTTTGACAGCAAATATTTTTTCTGGTCCCAACCCATATCTTTTAGTAAATAAAAAAAATTAAATGTATTTTGACTCCTTGATATATACAGAAAAATAACATAATTTAATTTTTCACTTCCCGCGAAGAAAATTGAAAATTTTCAGAAGTTGGCAAGTTATTGGTTTTACCCCGTTTTTCGAAAATCGAGTTTTCAACGGATGTTGACGTTTTGAGGTCCTAAAAAGCTTCCCCGAATGTTTTCGCGATGATGTCTCTGTGTGTGTGTGCACTGATAAATAATTAACTTGACTCAAGAGCCAAACTCTTGAACCAAGAATTCCATTTTGAAGAAAATGATTTTCTTGAGTCAAGAGAATAAATTCTTGAGCTAAGAAATTATTCTTGGTCTAAGAAAATTTTCTTCAAAATGGAATTCTTGGTTCTAGAGTTTGGCTCTTTTGAGTCAAGTCAATTTTTTTTATCAGTGTGTGTGTATATGGCCATATGTAAATTACTTGTAACTTTTGAACGGCTTGACCGACTTGAATCAAACTAGTGGCGTTTTAAAAAGTTTTATTAAACTTAGATTTCCTGTAATTTTGAACCGATTTTAACCTATCAATTTTGAGAATTCTCAAAAAAACTACGAAAAAAATTTTTTTCAAATGTGGTTTTTTTGGAATTATTTTCAAACCGTATGATCGATTAATTTCAAAAACTAATTAGCTCTTAACCTAAAAAAATCACGCCGATAACTGCCAGTCTGGTCAAAATCGGTCAATTCGTTCGTGAGTTATTGTCAAAAGAAAACCGAAAAAAGTGTTTTTCCGGAATTACTCCGAAATTCTTAGTTTAATCAATTCAACTTGAAAATTCAAAAAATAGTGTTTTATTAAACTTCAATAAGACTTTTGAGTTCGAAGAGCTCAAACTCATGGAACAGCTATCTCGTTAATCTCAGAGAGCTCAAAATGACACGAAAATGATATTTTTGTTCTCGAAAAACTCGAAAACGTAATAAGTGCAATTTTGAGCGCTTAAGTATGGAATCAGCAAAAAGTTGCAGGGTTGGCCTTTAGAATTAACCGTTTTCCTAATTTTTTAAAATAATTTTTTGGTCTTTTGAGAATTTTTTTTTAAATCATGATAGTGATTCTACTTAATATTCTTAAAATATTCGCCACATCAATATGATTGAGTCATATTACATTTTAACTCATTAACGTTAATTAGAAAACTATCTTTTTATTTTTAATTTCTAATGAATACTTAAAATTTTCTTGGACTTGATGAGTTGAAAAATTTGTTTATTACAATTAAAATTTTCTAACTAAAAGTAAAATTTAAATTTGGATACCTCACTATTAAAACAATATAGATGAAAAGGTAGACTAGAAGAAATGTGCAGATGTTTAATTAGATGATATTTAATTATAAAAATAAAAAAAAAGTATATCATAAGTTAAAGATTTCTATAATTTTCTGGTTAAATAATTATTTGATTGTTTTGATTGGTTTCTTAATTCGTTTTGCGGTAGTAATTTGTTGATAAATAAATAATAATATAAAAAAAAGTATGTACTTCGCATGACGTCAACATTATTGATTAAAAGATGTTTGATTTTTGATAAAAATTGAAATTAATTTACACTTTTTAAAACATGACCATATTAAATACAATAACACCACATTTAATAAGTAAATTTACGTATAGATATATCCAATTAAACATTTTCATGATTTTTAAGTAGTAAAATCAATTTGTACGGAAAAATGTGGAAATTTCAGTTTAGGATAAAGTTATGTATCTGATGAAATTTGAAGTTATGAGAGACTGTAACTTTTACGGTTATAGGTCACAATCCATCCTTGAACCAATAATTTTTAGATATATTTCATTTATAATGCGGTGTCATATAGCTTATTATATGACACTGTTATTTAAAAAAATGTTTTTTTTTTTTTTTTTTTTCCATGGAGTACCAAATTCAAACATATAAGTTTGTTTCGTCACGAATTATAATAATTTATGCATAAAAAAAAATGAATGCATAAATCAACAGGAATATACAAAAATAAAATACTGTCAATTTCTATGAAATATGTTGTACGACTGTTTATCTAATAGATTGCAAACTGGATTTTTTCGAAAGTATGACTAAAAATTCACTGCTTATGCTTCTATAAATAGAGTAAAAGCACAGTTTGAGGACACCATACCGTTTTTGGACATTTGATGTCCAAATTATTATATAAATTATTTATAAACGTAATAGCATCATAAATTCTGTTTGTATGAATGTAAGCGTTTAAAAATTCTATGAAAATATTATTTTAACATTACAATTTTCTGTACATTCATTGAATTTCAAAGTGTCCAAAACTAGCACCAAGGTATCCAAAACCGATGGTTCTACGCTATATTTATAGATAAAGTTTAAAATAAGTGTAAATATTATTAATCAAATTTAGTAACTATCAATTTATTTTTTTAATTAATTTTAAAGTATTGATAATCTCATAAGTTTTATTTTTTTGAATGAAAAATTCGTAAAAACTCTATGTGCATCAATTATAGTTTTAATCTATTTTTTGTTCCATAATTTCATATAAAATAAGATTTTGTATCTTTTCCGTAAATCAATATGATTACATAATCAGAAATAACTTCCAAAAAGGGTGAATTTATTTTTTTAGCCAAGGGATGAAATAGGACGATATCAGATATAATTGAACCTAGCATCCATCAACCGCCGGCTAAAATCATTCCATACGTTTTATTCCAGACGTCGATCATTACATTTTTCATATCATTCGTTTTAAAACGCAATACTCGAACGACTGGAACTAATAGTCAAAACGGGACAATAATTTTAAGTTATTAGTGCGGTGTCAAATTATTGATTTAGTTATATGATAATCTCGAGGTTTGTTTAGAACAAAAGTATTTCTCACAAGCATGTAAAATATGATATTGACTTCAATTACCTTGCAGAAGCTAGTCGTTAGTCACATTAGTTTGGGATTGTCCTATTTTGGCTGGTTAAGCAACATCAACTTTAAATACTTCTTGAAATTGTAGCAAAAAGTTATTTCATAAGCTATTTAAAAACTTAATATATTACATTATGTTCTTGATATTAATCGATTCTTATATGAAAAATTATTGAAAAAAATATAAAAGATAAACAACGTCGTTTATTTAAGAAAAACTATTCAACAAAATCAAATAAAACTAAATTCTTAATCCAAAAAACCTTAAAAAATTTGTTTGCTAAAACAATGTATGATTGTTGGTAAGGTCAACACCTTGCATTAAAAATTATATCTTCATTCAACGCATAGAAATGTATTTCTGAGCTACGTATAATTTTTAAATATTTTTAAAAACTTTCACTGAAATATTTCTAAAAATTTTTAATCCATTATCCCACATCCTATCGTTAACACAATTTTAAAATTTAGAAAAAGTGGGTACAAAAATATCTCACGCCCATGTTATACTAATCTAAAAAACATTCCCCACATTTATTTTCCCTGCTTAATGAGTGTTATACAGATTGAATTAATTTAAGAAAATAATAATTAATGCTTTTTACCCGCAATCTCGGTTGTAAAAAAAAAAAAAACTCATTATTATCTGACCCTCACATGTAGTTCTCAATTCGTCGATATTTTAAAGGTATTCATATTTTTCATTTTCTGGTTAGAAATCAAATCATTTTGATATCATATAATTCATTTCTTTGCAATGAATATGATTAATTTGTTTGTATTCAAGTCAATGATCTATGATTAATAAAAAATAGTTTCATTTTTGTGTATCATTTTTTATAAAAGATTGATGGAATCTGCCAGAGATTTGAAACAATTTCCATAATCATCACATTATTTATGTTTTAACAATAAAATGAAAACTATACGATGCATTATGTGATTATTAAAAATAGTTTAAATAAATATTCCAAGCATTGAATCCGTTTGTCTTCTATAAAGTGACATTTTCGCTGTCAACATTGACTTCGATCATATGATTGTTTGTGTAAAAAAACGCTCTTATCAAATAGTACCAAATGATATCATTTTCCTTAACATATTTCTTCAAAGTTTCTGCAGCATTTTACAGCTTTTATAAGATTCTATAGTTTCAAAAAACTGGGCAAAAAATCTTATGAGTAACAATTGTTTTGATAACATAAATAAATAACATGACTTGAAAGTTTGAAAGAAGTTTTTTTTAGTTGACAAATTTTTCCTGAATTATTCTATAAGCTCGAAGATATAAAATTCGTTTTAACTTTTATTTCAAAGCCTTCGAGTATTTGATAACTTTAACCGTCTCTGAACGATCATTAGTATAAAAAGTCACGAGTCTCATGACTTTTTTTACAATTATTCGCATATTGCATAGATTTATTTCTATCAATAATTCTTATTCTGTAATAAATCCGTGTATTCATTTACAAAAGACACCTTCACCTCTTCACAGTCAATCACTGATAATAAGACTTACATGTTATAAAATAATTCATAAAAATTTTCTGAAATCATTCAAAGGCAATGTTTTGTGAGATTCAGCTCTGTAATAAACGTTTTTCGGATTGCATTGTTTTACAATAACACTCAAAAATACATGACAGAGAATTTAAGATTTTTCACATTATTAATGTATGATTTTTTTCGGTTGCATCATTATGTACGCCATCTTTCAAAGATCTTCATGCTTATTTAAGACATAGATCATAATTATGAAGGTGAATAATTATTTTCGGAAAAAATTCTGTAAAAATAATTAAAACAACTAAATCACTGAATTGAATGAATGAAAAAGCTTTGTGATCTTTACCTCATAATTATAGCTTTCCTAGATGTAGTTCATGAGCCGAAAGAAAATTTTTGAATAATAATTTTTATAATTTCATGGCTCTAAATAAATTTAAAAAAATAATTCTGAACGTCAAAAATTTTTTCTCTCTATAATCATCATTTTGTTTTACTCATGTGGTTATTTTTTAAATTTCTTAGTACCGGAAATTTTATACACTGTAAAAAGAGCGGTGTTAAAAATTGACTTATTTTAACACCGCGCGGTATTAAAATAAAATAACACCGGCGTAACTTTTCCGGTGTTAAAATACCGGTGTTAAATCGGTGTAAAACGAAGTAATACCAATGTAAAAGAGGAGTCACCATTCTATTTAAAATATCAAGATTATAAAATCTATAAAACATAATAAAATTTAGTTTTTAAATTGAAAAAATAAATAGAAAATATATTAAAGTAGTATTCATTACACTGGCCCACAAAAAAAAGTGGTCTGTACTTTTAACCAGACCTACACGGAAAAAAAAATTTCGTTCTGGTAACCTAACTGTAGAGTTACCACAACTACACACGGTTTACTATTCGTTGTAGAGTTACAGTAACATAATGTTATTTAGTTCTAATAACTCAATGTTGTTGAGCTCTCAGAGCTCTACGGGATTGTTCTCAGAGCCAAACGGTATAGTTGGGAGCGCCCTACGTTGCGCAGTAGTAGAGTGCGCTGACATATTTCATAACATTCTAAAATGACAAACAGAATTATTTTGTTACTCATCCATATTATTAAAAATATATGAGGACAATTAAGTTTCCACACGGAAAAAAAAATTTCGTTCTGGTAACGTAACTGTAGAGTTACCACAACTATACGCAGTTTACTGTTCGTTGTAGAGTTACAGTAACAAAATGTTATTTAGTTCTGATAACTCAATGTTGTTGAGCTCTCAGAGCTCTACGGGATTGTTCTCAGAGCCAAACGGTATAGTTGGGAGCGCTCTACTTTGCGCAGTAGTAAAGTGCGCTGACATATTTCATAACCTTCTAAAATGACAAACAGAATTATTTTGTTACTAATCCATATTATTAAAAATATATGAGGACAATTAAGTTCCCAATTTATTTATTTAAGGAAATAGATTTTTTTTTTGTCAAATTGAATTTCGTTAAAACAGTTTTGTATTTGTGGTTTTTCAAGGTTCATTTGCAGTGACTGTTAATTTAATTTATTAGTTGAACATATTGTGATAAGTAATAAGTTATCGGAATATATTCAAAAGACCCCATTTAACACAAAATAAAATTCGTTTTCGTTTATTTATCTTTTCTTGTGCATATACGGTAGTGATTTTATGTCCAATATTTATTAATATAATCAAGAAAATAAGATAATTTTGTGACGACCATTTTTTTATTTTACAAATAATTTTTATTTGTAATATAAGTTCTATTATTATTTTATTTCTATTATAATACTATTCTTATTTGTCATATACAATTATTGTTGGCAATATAAATTCGTTCTGTCGCATTTATTTATTAAATTATCAATGCTAAATCGTAAAAAAAATTATTAATCAGACTGCCAAAAATTTGTTATAGTCTTAGAACGATCCTGTAGAGTTGTGAGAGGTAAATAACGTTTAGCTCTCAGAGCTCAACAATGTAGAGTTGCAGGAGCCAAACGGTATTGTTACCATAAGAATACGTTAACCTACTGGAACTTTTTACAACTAACTAACTACTATAGAGTTCCTATAGCAAAATTTTTTTCTCCGTGTATCTTTATGTATTTTGACGCGCTAAATCCGAATCTGAAGTCAGTTTTGCCTGTACACCCTCAAAATTATGAGTAAAATGCAAAAAAAAAACCCAAAAAAAAGCAAAAAATTGCGAAAAACTGCAGTCACAGCGATAAATAAATTTTTGTGAACCCAGATCAAGTATGATTTTCATGTACGTCAATTCACTGAATCTAAATCTAAACGTTAAGTAGCCCCTTGATCCGTCAAAATTTGAAAAAATTGCAAAAAACCGAAAAAAAGGCAAGAAATGAAAAATCGAAATTATCGAGATGAAAAAAATTTTTTGGATTCAGATTGAGTATGATTTTTATGTACTTTGTTCCACTGAATTTGAATCTGAAGTTTTCTTGCCCTATTGACGTTTTAAAATTAAAAAAAATCTCAAATAATAAAAAAAATCGAGAAAATTGCAGTTTTAAATATGAGAAAAAAATCTATTAATCACGATTGTTAATGACTCAGGTGCATTTTAATGGATGAAATATGATCTTAGAATTGAAATATTCACAAAATTTTTAAATCTATAAAAAATGAAGTATAAGTAGAATGAAGAGAACGATGACTGCAGTTTTTCGCAATTATTTGCCTTTTTTGGGGTTTTTTGCATTTTACTCATAATTTTGAGGGTGTGCGGGCAAAACTGACTTCAGATTCGGATTCAGCACGTCAAAATACTTTAATATAGGTAGGTCCGGTCAAAAGTACAGACCACTTTTTTTTGTGGGCCGGTGTAATTTTTATGATTTTTTACTGAAATAAACAAAATTGTGCCTATAAAAGTTAAGAAAAAAATGTATGACATAAAAAAATATAAAAAGTCTATGAGTATTACCAAAACAAATTTTAATTTCGGTTTGTAGTTATTTAAATTGTTACCTATGTAATACAGACTTTGTTTAAAAGATATACAATTTTACACCTTCCCTTTCAATAATTAATAGTTTTATGAATTAATGAATATACTGCCCAATAGTAGTAATTTAGTGAATAAAAGTATTCACAGAGTAAAATATCTTCAACATCAAAAAATATTTTAACACCGCTTTAACACTGGAAAAAAATATTTACACCGGCAGCGGTGTTATTTTAACACCGCTTTCGATGTTGGAATTTAACACCGCAAATTTTAACACCTACACCGCTTTGGACTTACCCCGGTTTTTTTTTTTTATAGTGTATAGCGTTTCGTAGATTCAAATATGAGTTATTGTCTTTTTTTTTCTTTTTTTTTTTTTTTTTTCATTTTTTCTTCAAGATTAATAAAAATTACTGTTATAAAACATTTGGGTCATAAGAATTTTGAATGCTTTTATCACGTGAATCACTCGATCCAGATTATTTTTACTTTGACTATCACTCAGAATATACTAATAATTTTGAAAAATATTTATTATCTGATCAATGTTTTGCTAAAACAGGTAGCGATATCAATTTTTATAAAGAGCTTTGTTTATGTTGAGCACATGTACTCTGCTATTGAAGCATTGAATTAATAGCTAACGCAGAAAAAAATTTTAAAATGTTAACATTGATGCGTTGTGAATGTTTATGTAAACAGAATAAAATTATTAGATTAATTTATCATTCTAATGGAGTACAACGCTTTTACTTTTTTTATCCTAAAAATAAACATATAATATTTTTAATTGAAAGTTCTTATTCTTAATATTCTTTCATCGTTTTCTCACTATTCTAAAAAAAATAAATAAAAAAAAATTAATATGATTTATGCATAATAGTAGAAAATTTAATATTTATCCTGTAAGTGCTAACACTTTAATAGGTTATATTATCATTTTTAGTAAAGAATGTATTAATTTAAAAAATTATACATTCGCCTGAATCTGAATTTAGAAATGTTTGTTGGTTTAAGTAAACTTGATTTGATTAAATAATTTTTTTATTCAATTCAAGGCTATTTATTTTTCCGAAATGATTTTCTTGGTCCAAGATTTTTTCTATTAAGTTAACTTAATTTTTTGATTAGTGTCTGATTGTCCATTCGGACAACTTTTGGGGAAAACACTGTTGTTAAAGATGAGTTTCAGTTGAGATCATTTTGTCTCGAGATATTTTTGTCAGATACATTATCACTGAGCAGATGCTTTTGTCTGCGAGACATGATTTATGAGACAAAATGACGTGGATTCATCACCTCAACGATATATAAATGCATGCAATCAGTGATATTGGTGCATAGAAAAATACGAAATTATCAATTTAAGAATAAAAAAATAATTATGAATAAAACATACAATATTTAATATTTAATCCTTAACATTGACCCTGAGCAAGATAAATGTCTTAAAAAAAAAAAAACAAAAAAAATTACAATACGGTTTTATTCAAAATATGATTTCAAAGTAATAAGATTCGATAACGGTCAGTATCAAGTAAATTTAAATCAAAAAAAGCACATACGTTTGCAGTTAATTAGTAAATTTTAAGTTAATTTTACATTTGACGTAAAAAATTGATAAGTAATAAATTTTCGGGGTATATTTTGGTCGTAAAATTCATAGTTATCAATTTTCCACTGTTGGAACTTTAATTTTAACACTATTGATTGCTCTGTTAATTTCTCCCAATTATAAAATTTAAATTAAAAATTAATTTGATTCTAGACATAAAATTTTTAATAAATTTTAAACATTTAAAAAGTTTTCAGTGTTTTTATAAATTGTAACTTTTTCACTACACTAAGTAAAAGAACACCAGACTAATTTAAAGACAATAGAAAATAAATAACTTTATGCCACACTTCAGGCTATAATTTAACGAAGTATATTTTATTCTGGAATCATTTTTATCGCGGTTGAAAACTAATGATTCTTAAAATAGTTTAATATAGTCCAATAAAAACAAAAATTATGTGTGAAGTTATTTCAAGAAAGGAAGTATTAAACGAATATTTTTTATTGTTGTTTGAAGATTTAGCAAAATTTTATCGAAATATGAAATCTTTTAAGATCGGAGATGTATAAGACGCGTTTCAATGGTGGACCGGTTTCTTCCATACGTATTGGCCGTCGGCAATGGCAATGGCGTCTTTTTTCACCATACTTTCTTTTCCAATATTTATTCCATCTCCATCATTCATTTTGAAATAACTTTTTAACTTAGGATTGCCTTTATAACTTCCCGCTTAGAAAATCTAAGATTTTCAAAAATCGGGAAGTTATTGTTTTTACCCCGTTTTTCGAAAATCGAGTTTTCATCAGATCTCGACGTTTTGAGGTCCTAGGAAGCTTCCCTGACTACTCCCGCGAGGTTGTCACTCTGTATGTATGTGTGTGTGTGTGTGTGTGTGTGTGTGTGTGTGTGTGTGTGTGTGTGTGTGTGTGTGTGTGTGTGTGTGTGTGTGTGTGTGTGTGTGTGTGTGTGTGTGTGTGTGTGTGTGTGTGTGTGTGAAAGTATGTGAACCGCTTATAACTTTTGAATGGCTGATTCTATTTTATCGTGGTTGGTGTCATTTGAAAGGGCTTGGCCAAACTTAGATTTCGAGTATGATTTGGACCGATTCGGATCAGTAGATTTTGAGAAATCTTAAAAAAACTAAGAAAAAAAATTTTTTCAAATGTGGTTTTTTTTGGATAACTTTTAAACGGCTCCACCGATCGATTCCAAAAACTAATCAGCTCTAAGCAATAAAAAACCTCGTCGATCGCCACCAAGCTGATCAAAATCGGTTGATTCGTTTGAGAGATATCATGAACGAAAGAAAACCGAAAAAAGTGTTTTTTCGGGATTACTCTGAAATTTCCGGTTCGATCAATTAAAACTTGGAAATTACTTATGAGGATGTTAAAACTGCGTCGAATGCCGCCAACCACGTGAAAATCGGTTAATCCATTCAAAAGTTATTGCGGTTTGAAAATTCCAAAAATAGTGTTCTATGAAACTTCTATCAGACTTTTGAGCTGGGAGAGCTCAAATGCATAGAAATATTATCTCTTTGAACTCAGCGAGCTCAAAATATCACATAAATTATATTTTGAGCTCAAAAATCTAAAAAATGTCATAAGTACAATTTCAAGCGCCCAGGTATGGAATTAGCGGGAAGTTGCAGGGATGGCCTAGGCCTTTAGGGTGAACCGTTTTTCTAATTTTTTTATTAGTATACTATTCGAATGTAATTTTTTGCTTATTAAAATACAATTTTTAATTAATATTCGACTATAGTTATACTGCTTATGTGTATATAATAGCTGTATTACGAATAATTTAAAAATAAATAAAATAAAATGAACAAAAAATCGCTTAAGGTTTTAATAAGTTATGAGTATGAAGCTATATATGAAGTTTACATTGTTATAATATGAATATTATTTCTTAAAAACAAATTTGATTTACTTCTATCGCAAACTATATTACATGTTTATGGTCTAATTATAGTAAGTTATTAAAATTTTAATATATGTTATTTTTAATAGATAATTTTTCATAACATTAACTAAAATCATTAAAAGAGTGCTAAATGGCTCATGGCCATTTACAAATTATTTTCTCACCTTGAAACATGATAAAAATAATTAATAATTCTAATTGCGAAAACATTTTAATGATTGAATTTTCTACGTATTAATCATTTTCATATGTGCAAAACTTAAAGCTACACAGTGCTTACGTATACCTGATGCTGTAGTTGTTGCCGCCGGTTAGAAAATCTTAAATATACTCTGGGCATATAAATATATATATACAAAGACAGAGGCTCTCATTTCCGGAAGAAATATGAAGAAGCAATTTCTTTATGTCATGAATATAAAACTTTCTTGTATATAGAGATAATATGATTTATGTTTTATTACCGGGTGAATACATAAATCTATTTTTAATAAATATCACAATGTATTTAAAATTCACTGTTCATGTGTATTTTTTAACGAAAGCCATTACTGATCTACGACTATAACCTATTACGTAATTATGATAATTAAGTAATTGATTTTCATATACTTATACTATAAAGTAGTGCAGAAGAATGACTTATCTTTGATCAACAATGGAAATATTCCTGTTAATTCTTCTAAATCTAAGAACTTTTTCCAAAAATCAGCTCGATTAAAAATTTTTGGAGAATAGCTTCCAATTTTTAAATTTTTCAAAGTACTATACTTTAAATCTTTTAGCAGTAAATAGAAAGCGTGAATATTTATAAAATTTTAGATTTAACTCATCTAAATTCATTGTGCTTTGGAAATTAAAAAGTTCCTGCACAGTAAAAAATTTTTCGTCAAATTTAACACAAAAATTTGTGTTGATGACTTTTTTTACACAATTTGTGTTGAATCAACACTCTATTGTGTTGAATTAACATATTAAAATGTTAAATTCTATACACTAAAATGTTAAATTCTACACAAACATTTTTACACTTTACACAATGACAAAAAATTTTTTACTATGTGGATAACCCCTAAAAATCAAAATATCGACTTAAAACTTTGTAAATACAGATAATTATAATTTATGACGGATAAAATGTTAGATTTAGAAAAAATGGATCAAAAATGAAGGAAATAAAAGTTTGTATGGTTTTAAAAACATTCAAAAATTAAATAAGCTCGAAAAATTTTCTCATCTAGCTGACTTTTAATGAAGATTGCATAACTATAATCAAGAATTAACAGATTTTCATAGACGATTTAAAAACATCAGAACACCTTAAACGTTTGAGAAAACACCCGACTAGAAACTACTTTGGGATTACCCAGCGTATACATCTGGACCTGATTGGGTCCCGAAGAGGCACGCCCAATTGGGAAATCCCTATAAGGGCCTAATTCGCCCCCAATTGGGCAATTCCAACGTAAAAATAAAAATTTTTATTCAGTTTTTCCCAATAGGGCCCTGTGTGGGACCTAAATGGGAA
This sequence comes from Cotesia glomerata, assembly GCF_020080835.1. Lineage (NCBI taxonomy): Eukaryota > Metazoa > Arthropoda > Insecta > Hymenoptera > Braconidae > Cotesia > Cotesia glomerata. The sequence continues at coordinate 13,783,850 of NC_058158.1, read as the reverse complement.
ATCCCAACGTAAAATTAAAAATTTTTATTCAGTTTTTCCCAATAGGGTCCTGTGTGGGACCTAAGAGAGATGACCCAACGGAAAAAAAATAAAATTTCTAAATTTTCCTTAATGGGAACTGCGTGGGATCTAAGAGAGATAACCCAACGAAAAATAAAAATAAAATTGCTAAGTTTTCCTAAGTGGGATCGGTGTGGGAACGAAGAGGAGTTTCCCAACGTAATGTAAATAAGGCATCGATGGGTTTTCCTAACTGGGCTCGTAGTAGGATCCAATTGGAATAACCCAACCTGAGAGTAGATACATGAATAAATAATCTTTAAATTTAGAAAATCGTTTATTTATATAAAAAATCAATCACCCAAAGATCTGGTGAGCTTATATTCTTAGCATATATTTATTGTAAATTAATTAGAAATAAAAATAAAAATTAGCCGTTAAGTATAGAAAATAATTAGGAAAAAAATTCATCCAACATTGTTAAATAAAAACTACAAAATTTAGATTTATCAAATTTTACATAACTTTATATTTTGAAAAATTTAATTTTACGAGATTAAAAATACATTCTAAAAAATCGGGATGAATTCGGAGTAAATCTTAATCCAAATTAAAATTTAATCCCATTACTCGGAGTTTTGGTGTAAAGTAATTAAACAATTTGCGTGTAGAGTGAATCCGGAGTTTTTTTAGCGGAGTTATTCTAGATTAATTTGGGATCAATTCCAGATTAAATTCAAGTACTCCACAGAAAAAAAAGGTTCACTTGAGCCAAGAAAATATTTTTCTTCCTAATTATTTTCTTGAGCGAAAAAAAAATTTTTTTTTGGCACAAGAAATTTCACTTATTCCAATAAAATTAATTTTCTTGCTTATTAAAGAAATAAGTATCTTGATCGAAGAAAATTTACTTAAGTTAAGAAAATCTTGTTTTGAAAAAATTTAGTCTCTTGCTCCAAAAAATTAAATATCTCGATAGAAGTAAATTTTCATTAATATTTTTAATGATCAACATGTCAAATGGGAAGATCATATAATATTGAATCTTTTTTTTTTCATTTAATATGTATAATTGCACGCTAAAATAATATAAAATGGGTATCAAATATTCAAGAGAAAAATTTTCTCAAAGTGAGAAAACATTATTATTATTAGTATTGTTAGTATGTAAGAATTCAATTTTTGAAAAATATCCAACTTTTGAGGATTCACATTTGCAAAAGAATTTATATTGTAAAAAAAATTAAACTTTTTCATAATTAAATTTTTATCCATACAATAAAATTTTAAAAAATAACTTGCATTTCAAAAAAATTTTAATTTAAAAAAAAAAATTTTTGTGTTAGTATAAGGGGGATTCCAAATTTAATCGGATATTTTTAAGGAATTTTATTTTTGATTTTTCAATTTTTTACATTTTCAGTCGTTTTTATTTTTAAATTTTTTATTTAATTTATACAAAAATTTTATTTTCACGTCAGTAAAGTGAATAAATAAAAAAAAAAAAAAAAAACAATTTCTTAAAGCTTGAACATAACATGAATAATGTCTCAGTCAACCGGTAAAGTTCATGTATACGAGATAGGAAATTTTTTCATCAGCACTCCTGCTTGGACCAGCGGTAACGTCAAGGACTGAGGACCCAAAGGACGCAAGTTCGAGCCCAACTCACGACAAGGATTTTTTCTATCAACGATTTCATTTCAATTCAAATTAAATTTACTAACGAGATCATAATATAATATGAGTATATGGTTCTAAATTGTTTTTAATCTTTTCGAAAACCATAATATTTTTTCTTTCAAAATTTAGATTGGGCTCTGATGGGGATTTCCCCATTGGGACCTGAGAGGGATTGCCCAATGAGGGCCGCATAGGACTTTGCGTGACATCCCCATGTGGGGTCCCTATTAAGAAACCCAACGAGGGCCCAATAGGTCTTACATTAAAATTTCTAGTCGGGCAATTTTTGTATTTTGTATCAAAAGATCATAAATGGAAATGCATTTTTTAAAGTTGTGTTACTTATTTGTCGCGTATGGATCGTATTCTGAAAAAAAAATTATTTGGTATGCAACAACCGTGGACGTTGTCGTCAGAGCGCCGTACGAAAAGTAAAATATTTCGTCGTATTTTTAAGAGCCGGCGATATATACGATGAACAAACGTTTCAGTGTGTCTGACTGGTGTCGGTAACTCGGTATCGATGGCCATTTAAAAAATAGTCGAAAAATTTTGAAGAAATATGAGAAATATGTCCCTTGTCAATAAAGTTACGATAAACAAGAATCGGTAGCGTCAAGAAGAATGGGAGCTAAATTTAGGCTTGACAGTCTTAATAAAAGTTGAATTTTCACAAATTTACTATCGCAATGTACTTTCAAATAATGATACTTTGATGCTTATTACCGGAAATGTGCACCGCCATCTACCATTACTGGTTAAATTACTACATTTAATAGTGAAGTCTGATTGTCGGGAATTATTTAATGTATAAGCCGTTATTGTTCGTGTAATACAGCAGAACGTAATATTGGCGCCAAATCATTGACAATTTAATAGTATCAACCAATAAACAATAAGTATATACATTACGGTTTACATTAATACCTAAATTTCATTGCGTGCAGATAAAAAACTCGGCAAACGTTGTTGTTGTTGTTGTTGTTGTTGTTGTTGTTGTTGTTGTTGTTGTTGTTGTTGTTGTTGTATACCTTATAATACGGAATATCGCGTCAACATTTTTACGTGTATTTTTGGTATGAAATTTCATCTGATGATCAAGATAATCACTAACATATAACTACTTCATGAAATATAAAAAAACTTTAGAATTTCCATTGTATACATTATGTGTACAAATGTGTATATATGAATGATGTAGGTATGATACAAAGAATTAAAATCAGGAGATGGTAGAAAAGTAACGAGCTCGATGGAACGCATGTCAACATGTAGCCGCATCAGCGTCCGCGATTGTATACACGTATAGAGGATCTAGACACGGCCCACTGGATAACTCCTCTCGCCGCTCGGCATTTTAGCTCATTCGCGCTCTCTTGCTCAGTAGATCCAACCTCCCAGGATCCGGTCCGGCCTGGCCGGTTGGGGTTGCCAGGGGAAGAGATGGATCATCCATCGCGGCGGCAATGAATCATGGGAGTCCTAGCTGCTAACGAGAGAGAGTGAGCGAGATTCTGGACTGTGGATGTCCGTTGGCACACTAAAAGGGGGAAGAATGAGCTAGAGTGAAAGCTAGGGGATGGTAAAGTTGTGAAGCGGGGGTGGATAAGAGAACTAGTTGTTTGGGGACTCCAGGGTGGACGAGGAAGGGGCCGGTTACACGGAATGGCTTCCGGAAGTCCGTTCGCTCTATTTTTTATAAATAAAATCCGACCACAGTGCCACTCTATTGTTTGGTTTACCCGAAACGCTCTGCTGCTAAGGGAAATTTATATTTTCCATCAGACCGAAAAAAATTCTTTGAGAAAATATCAAAGTTTTTTCCAAGTCAGTACCCGGTTGTTATTCATTCTTTTCACGATTTGCGATTGAACATTGATGATTAAAACTTTCAATATTTATTATTTTTATTATTATCATTATTTTATTCTTTGATAAATCATCTCAAACGCACTTTGCAATTGAGATATCAAGTCAAGCCGTTTCGTTTCAAAACATACTGATCGATGATAATAATCTGAGAAATCGATACACACTCGGAAGTTTTGAAATCCGAGAACGGCAATATACAATTCCAGATTTAACGACCAAGATCAAGTCACCGGATCTTTGAGGTCGCATAATGTCTCCACTTGACACGAGGATGCCTGGGAGTTCTTCTAGTGTTCTATATGCTGGTTAACAACTAACTAATTACTATTCTTGATTCTTGATCATTTATATAGATACGTCTAGCACACCCTTCTCATCATCGTTAAATCAACTAAGTATTCTACCTGTCATGTCTTCATTAAAATCTCTTTGTTATTCAACATCATATCCAAAGTCTGTCAACGTTATTATTCATTTTAAATCTAATCAATACTCATTATGAAAAATGATTATGTACCAAAAATTAATGGCTTTATTATCTTTGAAAAAATTAGTACAGATTCATAGCAATACTACTAAATTTTGGGTGTTTTCTTTTTCATGCTTCTAAAGTTGAAAGTCCTTCCATTTAAGATCAAAAGAATTTTTGAGATAAGAATAAAATTAGAAGCGACTTTTATAAACGAACTTGTGGTAGTATTCTCATGCTGCTACTGGAAAGGACAAGCATAAATTTTAAGGAATATGCATATCTGAGAAAATATAGGACAAGCCGCATATTTATAGTTCCATTTTTGCAACACCAGGTATACAGACCATACAAGAAAAATAGGAGACTACCGAGCTTGACCTTATTACGTCATGTTGCGTTATGGTACCTCATGGTGTCATGGCGTTGAACAATTATACGGTACATAAATTATTTTACAAGCTACAAATATCAGAAGTCAATTTCTGTTTGTCGAAAATTCAAATTTCCTCATTTTAAGTATAATTATACTTTCCTTGAAGTAAAATATAGTTTTCAGAAGCAAGAATAATCAGTGTGACCCAATAACGTGTATTTTCGAAAATAGATTAAAAAAAAAAGAAAATAGATGATAAATTTCTTTGAATATTTATTTCTTATAAATAAAAATATAATCGAAATTAATAAAATTTAATAGAAAATATAAGAAAAAAATTAGAAGCGGTCAAAATCGAGTTGGTAGAAAGCGTGAGCATAAGCAATATGAAAGCAAGAGAGCAGCAAGTGGCTCGTACGTCAGCCGGTGGCTCGTAAACGTCAGCGGCGGTACTCGTAAACGTAAACGTGATGCTATAAAGGGGATTCATGAGGATGTAACTGGTAGCCTGTGCTGTCGCAGAACGAAATTGCCGGTGAATACATAGAAAAAAAAACACTTTTGTGAGGATGTAAATTTATATCTTCATCTGATAATCTGGAGCTTTTATAAAAATAATTTGAAATCTTAAGAAAAAGATTTCGTAAGTGCTCTATTTTTGTTAATTTATACTATTACTTTATTCGTCATAAATATGTAAAGTTCCGTTTCAAAACTTTTCCTTAAATATTGTTCAACTCTGTCGAATTTTTTTCTCTTACATTCTAAAGTAATCAGCTAATCTTAATTCTTGCTAGTAAAAAAATTTTATTTTTTATTTTTTATAATTTTTTCCAGTTATGTATGAGCAGTAAAATGACTAGAATACTGTTCTAATGGGTCAGTCTATAAGTAAGCTGCCCACAATCTGGACTTCACACAAGATGAGATAAGGCGAGACTGAAAAATGGAAGTTTTATATTTGGTAATGTCAATGGACTCATGAGTGAAGCTGGCTAGATATAATTTGTCTCAGACTATCATCTCTTACCAGTATTTCAGGCGCCAATATGATGTAATGAGCCACAAGACTTCAGTGGTGCTGCTAGCGACGGCAAAATTCTTTGTCTAGATGCAACTATCCTATCAATGAAATGTGAAGAAAATCCAACACATTTTCGAGTATTGATAGTTTCAAAGATCCAGATTGTAAGTGTAAGATATAAATATATGTATTGGGTAAGGTAATAAGAGAAAATTTTAAATTTGAAGGACTAAGTTGACTTTCCGAGCTGACAGCAAGGACTGATACCTTTAAAATTTGAAGTTTTGCTTCAATATTCTGTGCCACTCATTCAACGTCCTTATCAGTCATATTAAAAACTAGGGTTCTCTATGAGTTAATATCCACTAAATTGAAATTAATTTGCAAGAAAATAAAAACACTATCTGATATCAATTTCGATGGTAATTTTTAAGTAAACAATAATTAAAACCAATTCGGCCAATGCTGAGATGATAGAGATTTTTTTTTTATTAAAAAAAAAACATTATTTTTTCAAGATTAATGACCAAAAAAAAAATGGCCGTTCGGCAGCCGAAATGGAAGTAGATTTCATGATGAATAATAAAAATACTACTAGGGTTGCATACGAAAAAAAAAAATAAATTTCTGTCTGATTAAACAACAATGACGTCAAAACGAATGCAAAAGTAAAATTTCATTAAATCTGTCTGAGAAAGTAGGTGATTTTTGGCCTAGACTGATAATGAGGTACACAAATTAAAGCTTATTTAATAAGCTTTCAGATACCATTTATATAATTTTGATAAGATATCACGTTCAATTGTAATTACACGAAAATACGGTAAAAGTGAAAATTTTTGCGATTTTTGAAAATTTTTGAATTGCTATTATTCCTAAACTATTTAATTTGGAGAAATAAATAAGTACACAAATTGAAGCTTATTAATTAAGCTTTCAAATGCAATTTACAGAAATCCGATAAGATGTCGCGTTCCATTGTTATTACACGGAAATAAGGTAAAAGTGAAATTTTTTTGCGATTTTTGAAAATTTTTGAATTGCTCTCATTTCTAAACTAATCGACAGATTTGGCTCATCTTAGAACTTAACCTCGTCCTAAGAATAAATACTTATTTACGTTTTATTGAGATCTGTATAGAATTACGAGAGTTAGAGAAGAGACAATACCGATTATATCATATATATATATATATATATATATATATATATATATATATATATATATATATATATATATATATAATAAATACATACATATATAAACTTTTGAACCATATGCATTTTCTGAATCCGCTTGACAAGCTGAGTCGAAATATAGCAAAATTTTTCAAAAGTTCTGTCATGAGGACCAATGCAATAGTTAGATTTCTATGAAATCTACTAAAAACAACCGTTACTGAAGTATAACAAAACAGTCTAGAAAAAAAAAGAATTAATAACTTTGAAATAGCTGCATTGATCATGGTGTTTAAGTTTGCTGTTATCATTCCTCGATCTTATAAATAAATATTTTCAAGCCAACCAAAAATGATTTTTTCTTGTATCTGTCGGCTGATAACATCTCACAACTTTTCTAGGTTACTAAAATCATGGTTATCTTCACTATCTAAAACTATCTCAACAATTATACACCAAAATTTGAATTCGAATAAATTATTCAAAATATATTTATCTTGACTTGATGTTACTATCAGTAGTAATATTAATTAAATTTTATGTCTTAAAGTTAATTACGAATGATCGTTGAATGTTTTGAAAGAATAAAGTCACTTTTGATCAATGGAAGACATTTATTCAGAGACAGATATAAATTAATCGGCATTGTTTAACAATAATGATTAACAATTATCACGGACAAGCGTGCGGATGGAATCAAAACAAAGCAAGATGAATCCATGGAAATAGAATTAAAGGGAGAGTTTCGGTGAATTGTAAGGGGATGCTAGAAGGGTTATTAAATGGTATAAAAGCAATGCCGCAGGTTCTCGGAGCAATGATTAAATTGGGTTGGAATCCCAGAGATCGGTTAACGAAGGTTCGTTGAGAAAACTTGATGGGAGAAAGGGTGGTGGGAGAGTGAGGGGGGGGGATAAGCGAAGAGAAAAGCAACATGGGGCGGTGCGAAGGACCAAAACAGTGGCATTCTGTGTTTAATCATGTCTGAGCAAGTAAGGGGACTTTCAAAAGAGAAGGGATACTGGAATTTGCATATAGTTGATGATCTTTTGCGTTTATGAATAACTACAATGTACAGCTTCTAAAAGGATCTCGACACTCTTGACGCTAGAATGCTTGAAATTTTTTAAGTTTCCATAAGAACTTTTTATAATTCTTTATAATGATAATAACTATTTTAACTAATTTCTCTTAAAATTTTATAAGCCGAATATTTACAAAGCTGATGCTGCGATTCAAATTTCGATAATATAAATTCTTTTTGTATGATGACATATGTAATATTTCTTTTACCGATTAAAAATTAAATTTTACTAAAAGACATTTTGCAGTTATCTTCATTTTTCTTTTTTTTTTTTATTCAATTGATAGATATTGATACGTCATTTCCATGACTAGTATTTATTTTAAAGTTAATTCGATATATTGTATGGAAATATTATAGAAAGAGTAATTATAAAACAATTAAAAAATCTAAATTTGATTAGCTCACATAAAAAAATATATTATCAATTATTATAAATCTAACAAGTCCTTACCAAAAAATTAATAAGCATTGAATCTGAAACGATGTGCGATAAATGTTATTAATGTCAATGGCTTAATAGATTAACTGCCCAAGTTAAGAAACTGGGACAGTTTTAAGTTTTAAAAGTTAATCTAGGTCTCATTCGACCATCATTTTCTGGGTGGGTCTCAATTAGAGCTCAAACGTTTAGAATGACGAATCAAGGCTCATTTCGTCTTCAATCCCCATATTGTTCTATATGGGCTCCCTCTCTTTCTATTTCCGAATATTATCTCAAACAATAACGTCTTAATAATACTAATATCTCAACCAAAAAAATCTCAGAACAAAAAATTATTGTAACCTATTTAAAAAAAGACTTAAAATTTGAGATATTTTTGTAAATATTTATTTCAAAAAAATGTAGCTACGTGAGTAGTTATTGGACACTAATTACAAAATCTAAGCATATTTTATATAATGATGGACCTTACTGTACTCCGCCGTCCATCTTACGGCATCAAATAAATATCTTATTTGTGAAATAAATTTCATATGAAACATAATTCTCTTAAGACCACATTTTATCTGAAAGTACAGTTTCTGACGAACAGACACATATCTCAAATCGATTTTAGGAAAAAATTCTAAAACAAAAAAATAATTATTTTGAAGAATTTTACCGTCTTGAATAAAGTAGAGAAGTTTTTCAGTCAAGTAAAACTTAATAAAATTATGAGCAAAATTTCTTGATTCAAAATCGTCAAACTTTTTTCAAATTTTTATTGTGGCATTTTATATTTTAGGAACGGAGGCATTTTTCTTATTCTGAAAACATTTTTTAGTATTCGTAGCTCATCGAATTCGGGATCATCGAATTTATTTGCAATATCTTGAACATATTCTCTCATCAGTGGAATATCATAGTTTGAATTCAGTCTATGGTTTTGATTCTAGGTTGAATGGATTGTATCATTGTAAGACATTTATTTTGTTATAGTTGAATTTTATAGTAGTTCGTTTTACCCGTATTTGTCTATATAAAGCATAAAATTCCTACATGAACAAAATGAAATAGGTATTTTTTCTGTACGTAGGGGAGGGTGGGGCAAGACGGCCCACCTCAAAAATTGACCAAAAATTCATTTTTCTAATTTTTTTTAATCACCACAAATTCGGGTTATTGATGCATTTTTAGCCCTACGCGTGAAAACAAAGGCAAAATGAGCCACTAAAAAGTTCTAAAAAAGAAGTTATCTTATAATTTCATAACCTAATCATGATTAATAAAGTAAAAATCATATTTTTCAGCTGATTTGATAGATTTAGGGCAAAATAGACTATTCGAAAAAATTGTAAATAACAATATCAAATTTTTTATTTAATAGAAAAATAACAGTTATTAAGAAAACCAACAGGATAATTATTATTATATATGGGTCGTCACTCCATGTCAAATCGATCCATTGTTGGAATCGACCCCTTTCGATTCGGACAAATTTTGGTCAGAAGTTTTCTTTTATCATATAACGAAGTCTGTCAAAGGAAAAAAAATAAAAAAATTTTTTTCAAAAGATATGCAAATTCAAAATTTCGCGATTTTTCCAGTTTTTCAATTTTGTTTTTGTAATATCTCGAACGCTAGTATAAATACAGGAATGGTCTTTCGTTTGTTTAAAAGGGGACATTTGAAGCTATTGAAAAAAAATATTTTGGGAAAAAATTTTGAAAAATGCCAAATTTATCAAATTTTGAATTTTTGAAAATCGTAAAAAATGACGGTAGACAATAAAAAACATTTAAAAAAAAATTTTTTTTTTAACAAATTTCAAAAATTCATATTTTTGAAAAAACAAAAAACTCAGTTCCAAAAATTAAAAAAGTACATAAAAAAAATTGAGCAGAAAATTTATTGTCAACCATCATTTTTGACGATTTTCAAAAATTCAAAATTTGGCATTTTCCAAAATTTTTTCCCAAAATATTTTTTTTTCAATAGCTCCAAATATCCCCTTTCAAACAAACGAAAGACCATTCCTGTATCTACACTAGCGTTCAATATATTACAAAAACAAAATTGAAAAACTGGAAAAATTGCGAAATTTTGAAAAATTCCGGTGAGTTGAGTCAAAGTTAAACGAGAGTAAATCCACTTGATAGTAGAAAGCCACAAAAAATAAAAACCGGCTTAGGTGGGCCGTCTTGCCCCACCCTCCTCTACATAAGTATTTTCCCCATATTGGTGTAGAAAAATTTAGTTTGTAAGGCCTCTTGTAAGGCCTTCTGGACATCGTCTTTAGTTGTTTCGTCGTCAATGTCCCGGATTTCAAGATGTTCCTCTGGGCCTTTACAGATGACTTGCGCTTCTTTTTTAAGGATGCTCTTGATGGTCTTCAGCAAAGCTTGTCCTTTGTCTGCGGTCTTTCTGGAAAGCGTAATGAGCATATTCCCATCATTCGTCTTTTGAACGTTGTCAAAGACGTCACGGGTCTGATCTGGTGGGACATCTTTTTTAATCCGACGCAGTATCTCGGCATATTTTGCCTTCTCAACGGGTCGAATAATTAAGGCATCTGGTTTGGTGAATTTTCGCGGTTTTTTCCGCTTAGGCTCCGGCCGAGATTTGTTCACCGGTTGTTTTGGTAACCGCTCTCTCGCTTGCTCTTTCTTCTCCTTCTTGGATTGGACCTTCTGCCATTCAGTCACCTCTTTTTTTCCGGCGTTCTGCACTGCCGTGTTTTTCGGAGGGCTTGGTTTCAGGTCCTTTTTCTTCACAACTTGGCTGATCGTTGGGTCGGGAGAAGATCGATCTTTTCTCTTAGTTGACTTGCTGCTAGTTCTGCTTCTGTTTTCCGCGACTGATTCACCGTCACCTTCGGCTTCAGTGTCCATTGCTTCTTCATTCACGACAGTTGCTTGAATGCTTCTCTCCGGTGTAGTGCGAGAAGTGCGTCGTACTGTTAAACGCCATTCTTCATCAAGTTTCTTGAATCTCTGGAGGGCATTGGCTACGCTGGTCGTCTTGGTCTTAATCTCCTTGTGGATATTGACCTTAGATTGGATGAAGTCATTTAGCTCACTGGTCAGCTTTTCAAGGCGTTCCAACGCTTGCGACCGCTTCATTTCAGCGCTTGCTTCAATCGCTGCTTGTTGGGCATGAGGCCCGTTTTCACTATTGTTGTTTTCCTGAATTTTACTCATACTTTTAAATTCACCAGCGCATCGTACGGAGTGGAACGGGTTGTCATAACTAGGAACGGGTGTACCCTCGGAGATAGTACTCCTACCCCAGTTCCCTGAGGCCTAGCCGACACTTAGCCAGTCCCGGAATACACGGACGGACTAGACTCGCTCGGAGCGGTGAAGATTCCGATCTCTAACACTCACTGCGTACTTCCTGATCAAGGCCCGAAGTGGCTGGCTCCTGATCCACTGCTGCAACTTACACCTCGGCAGAGCAAGCTCACATCAGCCGTGGCCTGCATCGTCGGAAACTACGACACGAGGTTCCGGTCACTCCCAGTGGGTCACTGCAGGGAACGATCGTCTTGTTAGGTCAGTTAGTGTGACCAACCTATTAAAGGGGAGTTTTGTCCACGGGAACGTATTTTATTTGGCTCCTACCCTCTGTACCAGGTACAGCGAGCGTTCTCCCATCCGCTACGGGGAGACGCGCCTGGTAGCAGTTTCTCCTCTGCCCCAAGTGTGTGTGTGTGTGGCCATATAAAAACCTCTCATATCTTTTGAACGGCTTGATCGATTTCATTGTAGTTGGCGCCATTCAAAAGGGCTTGACCAAACTTTGATTTTGAATACAATTTGGACCGATTCAAACCGATAGATTTTGATAAATCTCAAAATAACTAAAAAAAAAATTTTTTTTAAATGTGGTTTTCTTGGAATAACTTTTAAACGGCTCTACCGATCAATTCCAATCAACAAATCAGCTCTTAACATACAAAAACCACATCGAGTTATCGTTGTCGAATGACAACTGAAAAAAGTGTTTTGTTAGAATTACTTCGAAATTTTCTTATTTGATTTATTTAAACTCAAAAATCCTTAATGAGGCTTCAAAAACTGCGTCGAATGCCGCCAACTGCGTGAAAATCGGTTCATTCTTTCAAAAGTTATTGCGGTTTTAAAATTCAAAAAATAGTGTCTATGAAACTTGTATCAGGCTTTTGAGCTCAAAGAGCTCAAAAGCATAGAAAAGGTATCTTTTTGAGCTCGTAGATCTCAAAACAACACACAGATTGTATTTTTGAGCTCGAAGAGGTCAGGTAATAACGGAATTAGCGGGAAGTTGCAGGGATGGCCTTTAGGGTCAACCGTTTTCCTAATTTTTTTTATTGGTTTTTTCTATGTGAATTTAACAATTTTAGCCATGTTTAACCGAGGTATAATTCCTATTTTAACACAGGAAAATTTCCGGCGCTACGTTAGAACCACCCCTATGTGAAATATAGGTGAAATTCCCATGTTATATTACAGGAATAAATGTTATCTTCACATCTTTAACTTTCAAATCCTTCGACCAACTAACTTAAACCCTTACATAGAGGAAATTTTATGGTTTTGATGCTATAGCGTCAACGATCTTTGAATTGTAGTTATTATAATTCATATGATACTAATTCTTACCATAATGCGGTAATGGCTATATTTGGGGCATTTCACGCCGACTTGACCACTTTTTATCTTGACGCCTTTTGATTTGGCTGAAACTTTTCTATCTTTTTCTACTCTATAAAAAACGGTTTTTAGAATTTTTTCAAATTTTCTCGCCCAATCAAAAAAATTCATGAATTTGTAAAAAATAAAACGTTGTTTTTCGATTCACCCTTTAACTTAATGGGGCATTTAAAACAATACACTCAATGAATTTTCACCTCTTCAAAATTTTCTACTTTATGGTTCGTTAAATCTATTTCTTCACGGTTTCGAGAAATGACCGAACTAAACATTTTTTTTTATTTTCTTTACTTTTCAATTTAGTTTTTGAAAAAAAAAAAAAAAAGAAGCTTTCTTGTATTTTTATTTTAATTTTTCAGAAAAAAAATTAGGAAAACGGTTGACCCTAAAGGCCATCCCTACAACTTCCCGCTACTCTCTTAAATCGAAATAGTGACTATAGTGACTATTCACTATTTTTGCAGTGCAGAGTAGATCACTAATTCAAATAGTGGTATACTTTTCACTAGTAAATAGTGAATAGTCACTATTTCATAGTCAAAAGTCACTATTTCGATTTAAGAGAGTAACTGTATACCTAAGCGCTCAACATTTCACTCATTTTATTTTTGAGATCTTCGAGCTCAAAAATACTATTTTTGGTTTATTTTGAACTCTTTGAGCTCAAAGAGATGACTGTTCTATGCTTTTGAGCTCTTTGAGCTCAAAAGTCTGATAAGAGTTTCATATCACACTATTTTTTGAATTTTTAAACTGTAATAACTTTTGAATGAATTAACCGATTTTCTCGCGGTTTACGGCATTCAACGCAGTTTTCTAAGTTTTTTAATATTTTGTAGAGCGCCAAATAGCCAGACATAAAATTTTACGGAAATTCTGAAAAAACATTTTTTTCGACAACGATATCTCACGAACGAGTCAACCGATTTCGACCGGGCTGGTGGCGATCAACGTGGTTTTTTGAGGTCAAAAGCTGATTAGTTTTTGGAATTAATCGGTAAAGCCGTTTAAAAGTTATTCCAAAAAAACGAATTTTCGGAAATTTTATTTTTGAGATTTCTCAAAATTTATCGACTCGAATTTTTTAAACTAGTATCTTAAATCTAAGGGCAATAGAACTCTTCAGAACGCCGCTTATTTCGATCGAATCGGATGAGCCGTTCAAAAGTTATGAGAGATTTATACACACACACACACACACACACACACACACACACACACACACACACACACACACACACACACACACACACACACACACACACACACACACACACACACACACACACACACACACACACACACACACACACACACACACACACATATATATATATATATATATATATACAGACACGGTGACATCACCGCGGGAATAGCCAGAGAAGCTTTCTAGGGGCTTAAAACGTCGAGATCTGACGAAAACTCAATTTTCGAAAAACGGGGTTAAAACAATAACTTCCCGATTTTCGAAAATTTTCAATTTTCTTAGTGGGAAGTTAAAAATTAATTTTTTTAATTATTACTACTTTCAATTTTTAGGTTTTTTTCTCGAATTTAGAAGTTCTCTTCGAACTGGCAAGAATTTTTAAAATGGTGTTATGAGAAAAAACGCTAAATAAAAATTATTATGTATTATACGATTTATTCCCATGTTAGCATAGGTATAATACCTATGTTACCATGAAAATAATACGTACAGAAACTTTTTATTTTCACTGTTGAACATGGTTATAATTCCTATGTGTTTACAGAAAGTTTTGCTATGCTATCATTGGAATAACTCCTATCTTAGCATATAGAAATTATTTCAATGTTCACTTAGAAACATTCTTATTTTTTAGATGAAAAATTCCAATGATAAATAGGTGTGTCTCCTATTTTTGCATCGGTATAATTCATATTACAATAGTAAATATTCCTATGTCAACATAGAAATTATACCTATGGGAAAATAAGAATAATATACAATTTTTTTTTATCCGTGTAAGAAGTAGAAAATTGAGAATACGACCCATGATTGTGAATACTTTATTCGTCTATAAGTACTTCATTCCTCGAACTATCAATCTACAAACAGAAATTCTACTCTTCCGCCATCTATCGGTGCTTGCAATCAACATTCTTTCAAACTATCTTCATTGAAAGAAAACTCAGATAAGGTAAAAGCCCCAATAGATGATCACGTACCAGTATATGATCACTCCATGTATCTGTATATCTATATTCACAAATATAGGTATACAAATACATGGAGTGATCATATACTGGTACATGATCATCTATTGGGGCTTTTACCTTACTATCGAAAAAAGATATTTTATGATCTTGTAGTAACACTAGTAATAATCCGGAGCAAACCTTTTCAGGGTCAAAATAATTGGTCAAGAATCTAGGAAATTTTTGGCTGCAGTTTAGACTAGCAGACTTGAACAAGTATTACTCAACGTTGCATTTTCAAATATTGTCCAAATCTGGCGCTTTATATCACGTCAACCCGCTATATAGTTCATATACAGAAATTAGGTTGATTGTGTCGGTCAAAGCTTGTCAATTTTTTTGTCAATAACGTATACTTACGTATACTTAAATATCTCAATTTAGAACCTTGTCCAAAATTAACGCTCCTAGAAAAAAATTGCTGATGTTTCCTGTGAAAGAAGGATAAATGCTGAATCCAAGTAATTATATATAATTTTAATATATTAAAAATAAAAATAAAAAACCGAATATTCAATTTTAGTGAAAAGTGACTTATTCCAAGTATCTAGTGAAACAATTAGAATAATAATTTAAATTATTTTTACTTTCTCTTGGTACATAAAGGTCATGAAGAAATTATTTGAAGGGGTTATTCTATAAAAAAGAAAAAAATATAGGATGATATCTCAATCAAGGATAAAAAGGCTAATAATTTACACCGCCACCCAGTAGAAAGATGATTGCACTGCTACAGCAATGGCGCAATATAAACGTTAAGAAAATGCCCAAAATTATGATAATGATTCAAAATAACTTTTAGTTAAGACATTAGAAGACATATAATTTTGGATGAAAAGCAGGCACGTGTAAGTAAAGACTCCTTGCAAATCGATTCTCTTGGCTTGTTTCATACACTCTTTTTCTTTTTTGTATATTATGTTTAGCTGATACTAAAGTTTAACGTGAATTATGGAGATAGCTCTGAGTCATTATACCAAAAGATTTCTATCCATATTCGCTTTATTCACATAAATTCACTCACGAATCAATTTTTCTACATTGTGTTGAGATATAATACACTTGTCATCTAGATAAAAATAATCATATCTCTTTAACTGTATTGAAGTCCCTTATTTTCTTGGATCTTTCGTATCGTTTCAAATTTTCACGCTCAAAATTTGAAATAACTGCCATACAGTGATGTGATGAGAGTGTTATTTATAAGTATATCATTTTATTTCAGCATTACTAAAAAAAAAAAAAAATAACAAAATGTGTAACATGAAAAATTATTATGTAAAAGTAAAGATCATACTTTGACTATATTTCGCTCATATAATAATAATTTGAATTTAAAATTTAAGAATAAAATTTTCGAGGAGTTCAATTTATAAAATATTGTTAATTTTTACACGGAACATTTAAAAACAAAAAAATATTTCCATATTATGGGGCTTCTTAATGTATTCATCCTTAAAACAGATACCGGTTAGCAAATGTAAAAGCTTGTAAGTTGCGCGTGCATGGGAGCTAAAGGAAAGTGGTGAATAAGGTGTATGTTTAAAAGAGGGTGGGATAATCTTCCCGAGTTCCGATCAAAATTATAGCTATCGATAAATGAATAGTTTACGAGCAGCGAAAATCGCTTGGGCAAAATATCGTCCTGCCGCGTGGAGACGTGCCGTAATTCGCCCTTCTCTCACTATCTTTCGAGCTAACCAGATTATTTTTTGCTTCTTTTGTAATTCATTTTTTGCAAAACAAGATAAGTCAAAGACCGGATGAATGTCCGCAATAATTACATTCTTCAAAATAATCCTAAATATTTTTTATAAGTATTCTTAACTAATTCTGTAAACGCATTGAAAATCCATCATAGCCATCATTCTATAGACTACTGAGATCAATATTGTAGTATAAGTGGAAACGATCATGAAAATGCTTACAGTTGAATCTTTGACGAACAATGATGACCTAAAAGTCGACTTTCAAGACTGTTGAGAGACTTCTTTAGCTTCATCATCCGGTCAAGCGAGAAATCTTTAGTTTTATTGTGTGTATAATATGTCAAAAAAATTTATGAGTGTGAATGTATGTGTCTAACCAAAATAAATTTATTGTTGTGTTTGATGGATAAAACGGCGGGTGGTTTGTTGTATACTGTCTAACTAAGTTAAGTTTCGTTGTTTACAGTGGAGAGTTATCGATCTTTATGCTCTCTCTTATCGTTTCTTGTACTTGTACCGGATTTGTAGTTCTTTGAGATCATATATACAACACAAGCAAATCAATGGCATTGTCATTTAATCGTACGGTTGTTCACGTATTTTTATTAATAATAATTTTGATGAGAAAGTTCCGAAAGAAATGTAATAATTTTTTACGATTTATGTAATTTTGATAAGTATTTCGCGTGTGATGATGACAGTCATGACGACCAACGGATACACCTTAACATACTGCACCACTAATAATTTTTTGATTACATTTGAAGCAATATCAAGGGAACAATGTGGTAATCTTATGATTTCATACATAACTGTGGCAGAGAAACGATCTCTTGTCGGCAGAGTGGCGTAGCATCATGTTCGTGTGTACAGCACTCCCACACGCTATATCGAATTGCGAGACGAACAATAAGATATATTTTTCTTTAGAATAAGGAAAAATAGGATTAGGATTGAATCCTCATGTTATTATAAGTTTTAGTTCCTTATGAAAATATGTTGAATCAACAAAAAAAGATAAATCTGAAGAAAAAATAATATGATAAAAAAAATTGTGATAAGAGTATACAGGCTGGTGCTCTCTCTGCTATCTTAGTATGAGCAACAGCATGCTGATGGATGACAAATGGGTTCTCCACAACGCGTCACTTTGGACGCTGCTGGGGGGCTATATGTAGGAGATCAAGCCTCAACTGGGCTAGGAAGAAAAGAGATGAGCAAGGGAGACAAGATGAAATGAGATGAGAGAGTTGGTAGAAGAAGACTCTGATGTGGATGAGAAAGCATAGATGCAGAAGGAGGGTGAATCCACGGGGTGGTGAACGGGTCGGCGAAGATAAAGTGGGACGTCTGATCCTCCGACGAGCGAGCAAAAAGATCCCTGCGCTTTAAGTCCCGAGAGACGGAAGCTGAGAACGAGGAAAAACTCTTCTAACGCCAGCACCTCATCTCTTACTCTTCACCTCACCTCTTTGACCTACACTCTCATCCACCTCAGTTACGAAAAGACATTCCCTCTTATACTCGTGAAGAAAAGAAACTTTGAAGGAAAAGAGTCTTCTCGCGTTTGTGCTACCTTTTTTTATCTTTATTCTTTTTCTGATGTATTATTCTTCTCTCTTATTCTCCTTCATCAGTACTCCTCATTCTTCTTCGCTGGTTTTTTCCCACCTTTCTTTCGATGAATACTTTTGTTTATTTTTTATCTTTTTTTCTCTTTAACTACCAACTACGCTATTAATGAGTTAAGGCTAGACTTCCATAAATAGACCTGTCTGTCCATATGAAAACTAGTCTTTAAGACTCACATCCGTTCTTACTATCAGTGGTAGCGTTTTAATGAAAAATTTTATTGCTATCATAATTAGTAACACGTTTATGACAATTATTGAGATTAGCTCTCATCAAAAGACATATTATTAATATAATTATTATTATTAGTTATGTTTAAATCTTTTGCTGCAATATTGTCGATATCCGAACTTTTAGTTCGCTAAAATACCCATATAGATAGCTATCAACAATCGGATATTGCTTATAAATTAAGAATAAAGACTTCATAAACACAAGGATCCCTGATCGTTAAAGATAACAGCTATCGTTGTTGAAATTCTCATTGAAGTACAATATACTCAAATCAGTCAATATTTCTTTACTACTATATACCCACTATGATGGACGATTAGTACGTTGAGAATAACACTGAAGTGGTAGAATAAATCTGATAAGTAAGCGGTGCACGACGTCTTAAGATGGCCACAAATCCGCAACGATAAACCCTTGAAAGTGAGCTAAAATGCTGTAAACGTTGAGTTAGCTTATGAAAGGAGAAGTAAAAGAATCGATGAAAAACTGATGGTACAAGTCTAGTAACAGGAAATAAAAATAATGTATGAAATTGATCGTTCTTGTTAATAAACATATTAGATCAGAAGTCAAATTTTTTATTTTTTTTTTTTTTTTTTTTTTTACATTTTAGTCTTATAAATAAGTAATTAATATAAAGATTGATTTGAAGTAAATTTTATTTGCATTATATTACCAAGTAGTTTGAAATATATTTTTGATATAACTTGAAGTTTCAACGTCTATTGAATCAGTTGCAATGATACAATTTCAGGCTGATGTGATTTAACGTTTCATCTAATTTCAGACTTATCAGAATCACTTTTGTTTATTTTAAACATTAAAATAACTCACACCATTGTCAGTTGAATACAACGCTATTGGTCTCAAATTGTGTCATTATGACAGGCTTATGACATTTAAACATTAAGTTCCAACATAAGTAACATGAAAAATCTAATCGTATCGTGTCATCTCTTGTCACACAATATACAATTTTAAATTAAGTGATAAGAATATCACTCTTTCCTTAAAAAATTTCTTGGATTTAATTTTTAAGTCCAAGAGCTGCTATATATCTTCGTGCCATGCTCATATGTTAATCATCATATGAGAGATTTACAACAACAAATAAACGTTAATAAAAATTAATTAAAAAGATCACATGTTATCCACAATTTTCACAATCAAATATCTCAAAAAAGTCACACAAGAGAATCCACATATTAAAATCATACATTTATTAGGCCTTTTCGATTTTCAGATTTCGATAGGTCTTAGTGTGAGCTATGTGGGGAAAGTTACAATATCACTGCCTATTGTGAGAGTAAGAGTTTTTATTTATAGTAGTGTATATATGTGCCCTTTTCTTCTATTTTTTATGCCTCTTCTTTACATAATAGATATTAGTTAACTCACTCTAAAATAAAGACATCCGATTTAAACTGAGCGTACGAATTTCAGTTCAAAAGTTAGTGCACTGTAAAAAATGTTGTGTTAAATACCGTCAACACAAAATTAGTGGTAAAATTCAACACATTTTTGTGTTAAAATGACACAAACTATGTGTTAAAATGATACAAGCTTTGTGTTGAAACAACACAAATTTAACATTAATTTTGTGTTGACGGTATTTAACACAGAAATTATGTTGATTTTACACAATATTTTTTACTGTGTGCTAATATAAAAAGTCAAGGTTAAGATTGGGTAATATACCAGAATTATTCAATTTTTTAACATTCGAATAAATACTTAAAAGTTAGAGAATTTTTATCCATCAAAATAAACGACTAGATTGACAATAAGTACACTTAAAAAAAATTAAATCGAATCAAGAGAAAAGTTCTTGAACCAAGAAAATAATTTTGAAGAGTTTCATTGTCTTGATTCAAGACGAAAATTTTCTGAATCAAGTAAAATTTAATTGAATCAAGAAAAATTTCTTAGCTTAAGAACTTTTTTGACTCTAATCAAGAAGACGAAGTTCTTCAAAATCATTTGATACAACTTAATTTTTTTTCATTACTCATGTGGGAAAAGTAGTATCTTGGCGCTCGCTGTTGCGGTTGAAAAAGAGCTGTTTGCTCATTTTAAAATTACGCGTGAGTTTTTTCATAAACGAAACTATTATTTGAGTGCGATAAGTTTATTTGTCGCACGCAAATTGAACTTGGTAAACGCAAACTATCCTTATCGCACGCAAATTGACTGTGAAAACTGCTAAAATAAAAAAAAATTAGGAAAACGGTTGACCCTAAAGGCCATCCCTGCCACTTCCCGCTAATTTCATACTTAAGCGATCAAAATTACACTTATTACGGTTTTGAGCTCTTTAAACTCAAAAATATAATTTTCGTGTCATTATGAACTCTCCGAGCTCAAAGAGATAGCTTTTCTATGCTTTTGAGCTCTTCGAGCTCAAAAGTCTAATAGAAGTTTAATGAAACACTATTTTTTGAATTTTCAGACCGCAATAACTTTTAAATGAATGAACCGATTTTTTCGCGGTTTACGGCTTTCAACGTAGATTTTTGAGCTTTTTGAAGAATCTTAGAACTTAAAGTGGTCAGACTAAGAATGACATAGAAATTCTGAAAAAAATATTTTTTCGATTTTTTTTTTAACGATCTCACGAACGATTCAACCGGTTTTGACCGGCTTGGCGGCAATCAACGTGGTTTTTTGATTTTAAGAGTTGATTGAGAAGTAAAAAAACAATCTTACTGCACGGAAAAAAGAAAATTTGAAAAATTCCAGTATAGGGGTAGGGGGGGGGGAATGGGCCCCTTAAGAAAAAAATGTTGATATCCTTAGTGTTTTTCTCTGGTTTTACTTTTTTTTAGTCCCTTGCCAAGTATTTGACCTCAATTTGCTCTGTTCATGAGTTTTTTAGCTCGTTTTACTTTTTTTGGGCTTTTACTGAGTTTATGGTATTAATTTTTTTGTGTACATCGAAATTAAAAAATTGAGAAAAGTGGGGTAAAACGGGCCCCCCAAAAAACTCAATATGTTTCTTACTTGTTTTATATTTTGAATTTTTTTATTATGTATTCAGTATAAAAAATTAGGATAACAGTAGACCCTAAAAGCCATCCCTGCAACTTCCTGCTAACTCCATACCTAAGCGCTCCACATTTCACGCCAAAAGCAATAATAAATCAGGTAAAAAATGTCGGAGTAATTTCAAAAAAATGTGTTTTTTGAATTATTTCGACAACGGTATCTCTCAAACTAATCAACCAATTTCAATCACGTTAACGGCGATCAACGCGGGTTTCCAAGCTTAAAAACCGATCAGTTTTTAGAACCGATAGGTGAAGACAATAAAAATGTATCACAAAAAAAAAACAATTTTTTAGAATTTTTTTGACAACGATATCTCACAAATAAATTAACTGATTCAAAAAAAATTAAAGGCATTCTTTGCAGTCTTTCTAGAACAAAAATATTATTTATCACTAACCAAACAATCGGACGTGAAATTTTAAAGATAAGTTAAAAAAATACTTTTTTTAATTTTTTAAAATTAAATATCTCTCGAACCACTCAACCGATTTTGACGTTATTGGCGGCGATTGAAGTAATTTTTTTAAGCCCTAAAAATCATCTCGTTGAATCAAAAACGATCCAGCAATAAATGTCGGAGTTATGTAAGAAAAAAAAACACTTTTTCCCAAATATTTTGTTCCGATACCTCACAAACGAATCGACCAATTTTGATCGCGTTGACGACGATCGACGCAGTTTTTTAAGCTTAAAAGCTGATTAGTTTTTGAAAACGATTGATTCAGCAGATTAAAATTTATTTAAAAAAAACCATTTTCTGAAAATTTTATTTTCGAGATTACTCAAAATATATTGGCCCGAATCACCTTAAATAGTATAAAATATCTAGGGGCAAAGAAACTCTTTCGATTGCTGTCAATCCCGTTTGAATCGGTCGAGCCGTTTAAAAGTTATGAGAGGTTTACGTTCATACACACACACAAACACACACACACACACACACACACACACACACACACACACACACTCACACACACCCACACACCATCAAGAAAAAAGTCAGGGAAGCTTCTGTAAAATAAATAGTTTTTTAACAAAAAATATAGTAAATAATGCTGTTATTTAACTCGCGACCTAGTTCGTACTTTACCTATATAATTTTTTTTATAATTCAAAAATTCTAGAACGCGTTTAACTGAAAAATATTCTTTGGTTTTTAAAGTCTAATCAGCCCATTATACCTACCAAACACTTCGAGAATTGAAAATATTGGGGGCCCATTTTGCCCCCAAATATTTTTGGATATTGAAAATTTTAAGGGGCCCATTTTGCCCCCCCCCCTTCCCCTATAATGCAACGTGGCGCTTCGTGATAAATAATGGAAAAATTACAGTTTCAAATGTAATTATTACAGATTTTATAAAAATTACATTGTAAAATATAATATTTACATTGAAAGCTCTGAATATTAAATTAAAAAATTCAATTTAGAAAAATGTTATTTTAAACTGTAATTTTTCTAGTTTTGATTACGTCGGGACCGATTTTACATTTTATATTGTAATTTTTCGAGTTTTCTTTTTTCCGTGTGTCAATATTAAAGAAGTGAGGTTGACATTACAAAGTTCATATTTTTAACGAAAGTAAAAATAATTAATTAATATTGAGCAGTTTAATTTTAATAAAAATTAATTTAGCAGATATTTGATCATTTTAATAATTTTTGTAACAAATAAACTATGACAAAAAAAAATTTTTTTTAAAATCGTCATGTAGAAATTTAAAAAAATAAAAAATACAATTTTTTATAAATGATTTTTTGGAACAAATTAGTTTGTTAAAGAAAATCAAAAACTTGTAAATGACAGCTAAATTTAATGTCATTTAATTTTATGTGTTGATCGTTTCAAATAAATTTTTTTGTTAATTAATATTAATTACTTTGTATTTATTATTTGAAATATATTTATTTATTTTTTTTTAACTTTTTATTTGTTTTTAGGGACTGGGGGGGGGGGGGGGCTCCGCTCCTGAACCCTGCCGGGGCTCTGCCCCTGGACCCCGATTTTATGTCCACACACAATATACTATTTTCTGTGTAGGAACTTAAGGTCTTCGAATCAAGTCAGTGGATGCGGACCAAATTTTAGGCCGTGCGCCATCCGTCGAAAATGCTAAGTATTGGCTGAATATGAAAACCAACTGCATAAGGGAATAAATTGTTAAGTAAGGGTAATAATTGTTGATGTGAGATTACTTAACAGACAAAAATAATCGGTGACATAAATTACACACGGATTAATCGACATCCATTCTAATTTGTTTTCAGTCATATTGTTTTATAATGATTTTTTTTTTTTTTTTTTTTTCTAGTGGCGAGTATATTAATGCTCTGTGATTTTTATATTTTTATACACTTTTATTATCCATGCATTCAAGATAAAGTATTATAGTCATAAATGGAGTTTGAAAAATAGGTTGACTTTGACCAATGGAGAGTTATGCACAACCTTCAATGCTTCACGTTATGAGGTGTGAAAAATCACTTTTAAAGGATAATTTTACGTTTTAATAATTTGGGCTATTGCTTCAAATAATAATCTTAGAAAACTTACGTAAAACTTCTCGTCAATAATAGATAAACTTCGTTAATAATAATTCTCTTCAATGTTTTAGAAAAAATATATTTTTTATTTTGATCTATCAGATCTTAAATAACATTTTATTATGTTCGTTGTAATATTAACTTTAGAGATATTAATCACTCGGATATATTTTAAAATATAATAAAGACATAAATTATAGACAGATGAGATTCTAGTCACCTTAATCAAAATAGACACATCGGAAACACACTAGAGGATGACCGACGTTGAGAAATTACGAGCATGTTTCCCTCCAGGTAATCTCCTGAAATGCTTGGTCAGTACTGCATATACATAAATGTAAGATGTATAATACCAGTACTCAGAATTAATTGACCATCAATTATTAATGTTTAATTAAAATACTATCACACAATATTATTTGATATTTTAAATATGTAAATATTTGCCGTAACACATATGAAAAAAACATAAACGATAAAAAAAAAGTTTAGTAATACAGCATAAAAGCAAAATATAAATTGCTATTCACTATAATATCCAAATGAAATCTGTTCTTATAAATGGCGGAAGAGACACGAAGAAAAAGTAAATACGATGCCGACTAAAAATGAGATACATCTTAGCACAGCGCGATAGGAAATCTATAAATGAAGGCTGGTAAAAAAGTAGAATTCAGTCGATGGCATCATTAATAAAAGTGTCAATGGTGTCAGTGAACTAATGTCGGTAGTCACTCGTTAGATATAGGTAACGAAGAGGTAGCGTTCCTATCTTAGGAGGGAATTTTACCCTCTATCTGAATCGTTCTTGAGTGCTACTTCTTCTTTCCATTTCGATATATTCTCTTTTTTTTTTTAATTTTTTTTTTTTTTTTTCGAAATAGTTATGTTCACCGGTACTTTTTTTAAAAATAATACTTTTTGCGTCTTTGACTTTTTAGTTAACCACACAAAATGTTATTCCGTAAAGATCTTCATCTTCCACTGAAATGAGCTTCATTCTTGGTCACCGGTTCAGTTGCTACTCGTTTATCGCTGTCATTAATTATCATTCAACATTACATGTTAAAGAAAGCCGTTTAATTGACCACAAGAAAAAATCTTTTGCATTAATACCAGAATTTTTCATTATCTTTTCAAGCTATATTTAACAATTGTCAGCAACTCATGATCATTCGTTTTCGCCAATTTCAAATTCAAATCGGTAGTTTATCGACTCGTATCTTACAATTAATGTAACGAACTTACATACGTACATAGAACTCTGACAATATCTGATAACTAATTATTAATTATGTACTTGAAATAAAACTTATTCATTTTGTTTAGGAACTATAAAAATGATCGTTTGTGCATGCAGATATTGATTCCATTAATTTTTCGTACATTCTATGTATATATATAAATATCACATTTGAAGTAAAAATAATTCGCAAAAAAAAAAAAAAAAGAAGCAAGAGAAACTACTTGACACGACGTTAGTAAATTTATCAGTGTTGAGAACGTATTTTATCATCGTCTACTACAAAAGTGCACATATGATGCTACTCTGCTTTAAATAAAAAATTGCTCACACGATGCAACCTTACTTTAATTACATTACTGTCATCAATTAATATTTTAAAAATGAATTAGTAGTCGCTTTTTTTTTAGTTATGAGTCTTATGAAAATAATTTAAATCATAAAATAAATGGAAGCTGTTCACTATAAATTAAAAATAATGGAATCCGTTTAATCCTAGGAGAGAAAATAAGGAACAAAATAGACAAAATAAGGAACAAAAACTTAACTTTAAAATAAAAAAGTTTGGAAAATCCAAAAGTGCACACCTCGTAACGCTCATTCATTCTTTAAGAAAAAATTAGGAAAACGGTTGACCCTGAAGGCCATCCCTGCAACTTCCCGCTAATTCCATACTTAGGCGCTTAAAATTGCACCAATGACGTTTTTGAGCTCTTCGAGCTCAAAAATACCATTTATGGGTTATTTTAAGCTCTCCGAGCTCAAAGAGATTGCTTTCCTATGCTTTAAAGCTCTTCGAGCTCAAAAATCTGATAAAGATTTGATAAGACACTATTTTTTGAATTTTTAAACCGCAATAACTTTTGAATTAATAAACCGATTTTTACGCGGTTAAAAGCGTTCGACGCAGTTTTTTAAGCCTCACAAAGAATCTTGAACTTTGAATTGATCGCGCTAGAAATTTTGGAGTTATTCCGAAAAAACACTTTTTTTGGTTTTCTTTCGTTCACGATATCTCTCGAACGAATCAACCGATTTTGACCGAACTGGTGGCGATCGACGTGGTTTTTTGAGGTTGAGAGCTGATTAGTTTTTGGAATTGATCCTTCAAGCCGTTTAAAAGTTATTCCAAAAAAACCACATTTGAAAAAATTTTTTTTTCAGTTTTTTTAAGATTTCTCAAAATCTATTGATCTGAATCGGTCCAAATAGTTTTCAAAATCTAAGTTTGGTCAAGCTCTTTCGAATGGCACCAACCGCGATGAAGTCGGTCAAGCCGTTCAAAAGTTATAAGCGGTTCACATACTTTCACACACACACACACACACACACACACACACACACATATACATACAGACACCGTGACAACCTCGCGGGGATAGTCAGGGAAGCTTCCTGTGACCTTCAAACGTCGAGATCTGATGAAAACTCGAGTTTTGCAAAACGGGGTGAAAACAATAACTTCCCGATTTTCGAAAATCTTCGATTTTCTTAGCGGGAATTTAAAAAGTAAATTGTGTAGTTAATTAAAAAAAAATAATAATAATAGTTAAGTAATTTCTTACAGAGTATTTTTAACTTCCCGCTAAGAAAATCGAAGATTTTCAAAAATCGGGAAGTTATTGTTTTCACCCCGCTTTGCAAAAATCGAGGAAACTTCCCTGACTATCCCCGCGAGGTTGTCACGGTGTCTGTATGTATGTGTGTGTGTGTGTGTGTGTGTGTGTGTGTGTGTGTGTGTGTGTGTGTGTGTGTGTGTGTGTGTGTGTGAAAGTATGTGAACCGCTTATAACTTTTGAACGGCTCGACCGATTTCATCGCGGTTGGTGCCATTCGAAAGGGCTTGACCAAACTTATATTTTAAAAACTATTTGGACCGATTCAGATCAATAGATTTTGAGAAATCTTAAAAAAACTGAAAAAAAAATTTTTTTCAAATGTGGTTTTTTTGGAATAACTTTTAAACGGCTTAAAGGTTCAATTCCAAAAACTAATCAGCTCTTAACTTCAAAAAACCACGTCGATCACCACCAGTCCGGTCAAAATCGGTTGATTCGTTCGAGAGATATCGTGAACGAAAGAAAACCGAAAAAAGTGTTTTTTCGGAATAACTCCAAAATTCCTAGCGCGATCAATTCAAAATTTAAGATTCTTTGTGAGGCTTGAAAAACTGCGTCGAATGCTTCTAACCGCGTAAAAATCGGTTTATTCATTCACAAGTTATTGCGGTTTAAAAATTCAAAAAATAGTGTCTTATCAAATCTCTATCAGACTTTTGAGCTCGAAGAGCTTTAAAGCATAGGAAAGTAATATCTTTGAGCTCGGAGAGCTCAAAATAACCCATAAATTGTATTTTTGAGCTCGAAGAGCTCAAAAACGTCATTGGTGCAATTTTAAGCGCCTAAGTATGGAATTAGCGGGAAGTTGCAGGGATGGCCTTCAGGGTCAACCGTTTTCCTAATTTTTTTTTCTATTTTAAATATCGGCGCCCGTTTTTCTTGTTATATGCGCACGCAGTTTAAAAAAATCTAGCTTAATCAAGTGGCGCCATAGTTTTCTCTTGAGAGATAGAAAAAATTCGTTTGTTTTTGTACGTATGTATCGTAGTGAATTTTAATAAAAATTCAATTAAAAAAATGAGGAAAACGGTTAACCCTGAAGGTCATCCCTGCAACTTCCCGCTAATTCTATACCTAAACGCTTGAAATTGCACTTATGACGTTTTTGAGCTCTTCGAGCTCATAAATACAATTTGTGTGTTATTTTGAGCTCTCCAAGTTCAAAAAAATAGCTTTTGTATGCTTTTGAGCTTTTCAAGCTCAAAAGTTTGATAGAAGTTTGATAAAACACTATTTTTAACTTCCCGCTAAGAAAATCGAAGATTTTCAAAAATCGGGAAGTTATTGTTTTCACCCCGTTTTGCAAAAATCGAATTTTCATCAGATCTCGACGTTTGAAGGTCACAGGAAGCTTCCCTGACTATCCCCGCGAGGTTGTCACTATGTCTGTATGTGTGTGTGTGTGTGTGTGTGTGTGTGTGTGTGTGTGTGTGTGTGTGTGTGTGTGTGTGTGTGTGTGTGTGTGTGTGTATGTATAAGACCCTCTTATAACTTTTGAACGGCTTGACCGATTTCTTCGCGATTGGCGCCATTCGTAAGGGCTTGACTAAACATAGATTTTGAATATACTTTGGATCGATTCGAACCGGCAGATTTTGAGAAACCTCAAAAAAACTATAAAAAAAATTTTTTTGAAATGTGGTTTTTTTTTAAATTCCTTGTTTGACCAATTAAAACAAAGATTTTTAATGAGGCCTAAAACACTACATCGAATATTGCCAAATGCGTGAAAATCGGTTCATTCATTCAAAAGTTATTGCGGTTTGAAAATTAAGAAAATAGTGTTTTGTGTTTTGTCAAACCCCTATCAGATTTTTGAGCTCGGAGAGCTCAAAATGACATGAAATTAATATTTTTGAGCTCGAAGAGCTCAAAAACGTATTGTGCAATTTTGAGCGCTTGAGTATGGAATTATCGGGAAGTTCAAGGATTGGCCTTTAGTCAACCGTTTTCCTAATTTTTTTAAATAAAAATTTATGAATTCGTCCGATTTAGAGTTGAACGCCCCATTTAGAACATAAAACAATTATTTCAACAAATAATAGAATAACAAAGTTCTTGTCGTCTGTATATTGCAATTTGATATCACGTAAAAATCTATAAGCATATTCACCTTCCTTAGCACACCCTATGTAAAGCATACCCTCTAGTCTCCAGTACATACTATACGTATAAAAGTAATTCTTTCCTTGTCAATTTTAATTGGTCCCGCAATTATCTATGCAAAAGGCACGAAGGGACTGAGAAATACACGATTGGAATATCAAATCCGTTGCCCCAAGAGAGGGAAAAGGAGTACCAGTACGCAGTTCGCATAATGATCGTAGGGTATGCTACAGAAGGGTTGTCGTGTTAAAGGGTTATATGAAGTAATCAAGGGAACGAAGAGGTCAAGAACATGTATTTACGTAGGCAGGGCGGCTTGACGTCTTACTTGGCCAATCGCAGTAATATTAATTAATAAAATGTCATAGTCTTAACCATAAGAAGTATGTAGTCATGAAATTTTCCAGTAAAAAAATTTTAATAGGATTTACTTGAGATTAAAACTTGATTAATTATACTTATTTTTTCGATATCCTACACTGATAGAAGGATTTCTTAGTATTTAAGAAGATTTCTTTCTATTTAAGAAATCATTTCTTAAACATCATTTTTTAGTATTTAAAAAATATTTCTTAATATTTAAGAAATATTTGATAGTATTTAAAAAATATATATATTTCTTAGTATTTGAGAAAGATTTCTTAAATACAAAGAAATATTTTTTAAATACTAAGAAATGATTTCTTAAATACAAAGAAATCTTCTTAAATGTTAAGAAATCCTTCTATCAGTGTATAATATAAATTGATGACTAAAGTGAAGTTAGTTTAGTATTGAATTTTTCGATACTAATAAAAAAAAGACCCTGATTTCTTATTGGTTTAGGATTACAGCGCGCAATTCGAATTTCTAGTGTAAATTAACTATAAATGTAACTTTGTTCACTTAGTTCAGTTATGTTAACACATGTTATTTTATTTTATAAGAATTAAAATTTAAAATTTTTAGTTTATATAGATTCATATTATCACTTATGTTTGTCACTCTGTCGAAATCTTTAACTTTGTAAAAATTGAGAAACCCTGTTATTGGCCCTTGGGCTGTTGGGTTAGAACAAAGGCAAATAAATAAATATTAATATTGATGATAATATTTTAATTAAATTAATTTGAATTTATTATATAGATTAAAACTAAAAAATAAATACGACTATTTTGGTCTGATATGGTCTGAAATGTCTATGTTCATCCATGTTCATTATGTAATATGACTAATATGGTTTGATATGCTCATATTTTTTCATTGAAGATAGTGTTCAAAATATTCAATAGAGGGTGCATGATCGCTAAATCATCTCCTAAAAAAAGATTTAAGTGTCAGGTGTTAAATATAATAAGTTTTCAAGTACATATAAATTATTTTTTTCACTCCTCTGAGGGTCTCATCTGTCACTGGTTTTTAATTATTCAATTGGTAAACTTATTTTAGTCTTACTTACGGCATGATGATTGACATACACATTTCTTCTATGAAATATATAAACATTAAAAGTTACAATAAAAATTTATTTTTTATCTCATAATTGATTAAATTAATCAGGCCTGTTACGGAAATTGGCATTCTCAGAAAATTTTCTACACGAGAGCAATCTTGCAGAGTCAATTGCTATTCATATTTTCAACATGAAAATTATCAGTCTATTAAATGATATATATTTTAATAGTAGAATTTATTGCTATCTTTAATTTTATTTAAAATAAAATTTTTTCATCATTCTGAATTTTAACTGTCACAGAACTTATAAAAGTAAAAAAATCTGAAACGGTGATCATATAAATTTGATACAATTAACATGGAAACCTATAATGTTTATAATTATGAAAAAATAAAGATTAAAAAAATATAAAATAGAATTTTCGGAATAGATGAACGAAAGAATTTGTAGACTAAAAGAAAAATAGTTATCCGTAGAGTGAATAAAGAAATTAAATGAATAAGGTACTGCCCTTTTTTGGTTTTACCAATGATCTTTTCCCATGTTCCAACTATTTTTACTACATCTTTTCATCTCTTTTTTCATTCGCCCTCATCTTTTTCACTCATTACAATGTGGATTTCGTACTTGTATACGAATCTACGTCTAAATGTACAGGGAAAACGACGACTCCACGTACCCCGACGTCGCCTGACGCGCTCCACTGACGCTCTGGGCGAAGATTAATGGCTTCGAGCTCTGAAATCCTAGAAAATAAATAGCGAGAGGGAGGAACGAAATGTTAGAAAGAAAACGAGAGTGTCCTAGAAGAATCGTTGGGCAAGACGCGCGCCTGTTGTAGAACCGTCGTATACACTCTGGGGAATAACCACCATTGCTCTTTTTTCATCTGTCGAAGGAAGTAAGAACATGTAGAGCTAGAAACTACCCCACCCGGATGATGGATATCATGAGCCCATTATCGCTCGATTCGAATAGAGGCTGAACCATTTCTTTTATGCTATTCCTCTCTGTTCGTTTATTTTTTGTTTGTTTCACCCGATTATTTATTTTACCGTTGAAATGAATTAAGGAAAAATATTTCATTTTCTCGAACTTAACTCATTTTTTGATCCTTAACTTTTAATATAGATATCACAGTTAAGTTAATGAGAAATCAGTAATTATAACTAATTAGATATTATTGAATTTATGACTACATTTTACACGGAAAGATTAAAACCCGACTGGTTAGTGTTCTGCACCAGACTCAGTCGTGTGCGGGTTACTTTGCATGGATTCTGGTGCATCACCAGAGTGAGTCGTGCGCACACACGACTCAGTCGTGTTCTGCACCAGACTCACTCTGGTGATGCACCAGAATCCATGCAAAGTAACCCGCACACGACTGAGTCTGGTGCAGAACACTAACCAGTCGGGTTTTAATCTTTCCGTGATAGTATTCTTCTTCCAGTTTGATTTCATCTCATAAAATAGCTCGTAAAAATAAAATTTACACTATCCATTTGTTTGAATTATGTATATTTTTTTTAGCAATAAATTTTATTTTAATTAATTCAAATGAAAAATTCAGGAAATCCCAATGTGCATGCCTCATAACGTTCATTAAATTTCTAACAAGAAACAAATTATTATGCTAACTTTTGACCCACTCTATGTAACGCTGGATTATTTACAGAATAATAAATTAAAATTTTTCTGGAGAAAAAAAATTTGATAATTTTGAACTTTAAAATGATTTTTATTGAAAAAGTAAGAAATTCTATCTTTACACCCAAAATTATTCTTGTATATTCTTTTAAATTTATTTAAAAACAAAAATAAGAAAAAATTATTCTGATTAGTTAACTTTTAAAAAAGTTATGACTATTTGAAAAAAAGTAATTTTTTTATATTTATAACTTGCTTTTGGTTTTTTTAGCTCAACAAAATTTGAAAGGATACCAAAAAATGTTTTTAATTATACAGAAAAATTTGGTAAATATGAGCTTCAAATTGAAAGAGATTCGTTTCGAAAAGGGTCAATTTGATATGAAAATGGCTTTTATGTACAAATTATTTTTTTTTTTATTAGTAATTTCTTCTTTGTTATATTTTTAATAAAATGTTATTGTTATACAGGTGTAATATAAACATAATAGTAACAATTGATATTAAAACAAAGCTTAACCTTAACCAGTTAAGAGAATGACCGCTTCTCGTTGTGAGACATGCTATTATTTTTTCATTTGCTGCTATCATCCACTTCATTTGTCATTAATCTTCTTTCCCATTCTTCAATTTTAAATAACATTTAATATAACAAAATATATAATTTCATATTTGATAATTGGAATTTTTATTTTAATCTTTTGCTCGTCTTTAGCGAAAAACTCTTATATGTTGTTGCTAGATTTACGATCTTTTTTCATCATTCCTTTTTTTCATGCACAAAATATGAATTATTTCTATCAAAAGTAAAGTACAATTTTAAATCTTATCGTGAAAAAATATCTTGCACTTCTCATAAATCACAATATAATGAAAAAGTGAACTATTCTTAGAGATTACGTTGCTGGCATACATTATATACTAACGATATAATTATATTTTTTGTGTTTCAGATACGGTTGAAATACTAGAGAGTGAAAAGTGCTGAACGTAAGCATTAACCGCATCACAGATTATGAATTGGTGAGAACAAAGTGAATACACCCATGAAAGAAAAATTCTAATTGTCTTAATTTACATGATGCCTGTAGGCTTGTCTACAGTTTCCCTTTCTCAGCCAACCTAATTTTTACGTCGCCTTTGTTCTTTTGGCTCGAACAATGAATAACAATATCAAAACATACTTAATCAATTTAGCACTCCAAAAATGATTGTATAAACCAAAAATCACCAGGCGTGTGATTTCCTTCAAAGTAACGCTGTTATACCGTAACTTGTCAAAATGTTCAAAAGTAAGAATATTCTTATTGTCAGCAAATATAGCGATCATGAATTATTTTAAACACAAAATAGCTAATGCAAAAGATTACAGTCTGATTACTATCTTATTTGCATAATGCTTGATATGCAGAGTTTTTTTAATATGTCCGTTCTCTTTTATTTTCTCTTCCGCAGAGCTAGACTGTGCATCCAACCATGGATAAGTATTCAGCGTCATCAGATTAACAACTACATTGTATAATTTACCAATTATACCATCAATTATTGTCAAAAGAATCAATTAATAGGAAGAACCGCATCAAACAATTTATAAAATACTAATTATAAATTCACTTTTAAATAATTCCCGGTAATTTTTATAAAATTATGCTATCATAATAATTATGTTGAAGATAACTCATATTTATAATAAATACAGTATTTTAATGCATGTGTAATTAAATTTATTAATTACTCTAATTTTGATGATACTGGAATTAACAAGCACATGATAATTTTTTAAATCTCTATAACGAATTAATATGAAAAAAATTTATTAATAAAATTTCATTAGTAGAAATTCCAAAAAATTGTAAGTGCAAGTTTTTAAAAATATTTTTTTCATCATAATTAATTGGTTATAAAAATCTTAAAAGTTTTCAGATGTCTACTAATTTCGGTACCATTAACTTTTCTCTGTAAACATGAAAAAAAATTTCTATTTTAACAAAGCGAAAATCCCCACAATAACATGGGTATTTTCATTCCACCAACATGAAAATTTTTCCATGTCGACCTAAAAGAAATTTTTTGTCCACATAGGAAAAAAGTTTCGTTATAATAAGAGGAATTCCTAAGCTGAAAAAGAAATTTTTGTTATAGTAAGAATGTTAATATAGTAAGAATTGATGATATGTTAACAAAAGAATAATTTTTTTGCTAGCTTGAAAAATTTTACTATGTTGTATGTAAACAATTACGATATTAACACGCTAAAATTTACAATGTCAGCATGAAAATTTTCCTTCCATGAAGACGGTAAAAATCGCCATTTTTTTTTTTCTGTGTCGGTATATTTAGAATGTACGATGAAAATAATTATTTTTAATAAATAAATATGAATACAGATGGTAGAAGAAGACAGAAAGCCCGGTGTGAGTAATATTAATAACATAGGAAAGTAAGAAAAAAATAAATAATATATACTTTATGCTGTATACAGATGATACCAGGGCTAGGATAGGAGAATGGCTGCGGAACTTGCGTTGATTGATCGGCAGTCTTTGCTTCTCCCTTTGAATCAGGGTGCTTCTCTCATCCTGAAGGGTATTGCTTACTATATTCTTCATAGTATGTTTCCGGATGTAACAGCCGCCGACATGCCATCAGACAACCTCTCTGCCTCAAATCGAATCTTCTTGTCTCTTATGTAAACTATTTTGTCGCTAGCCGTTTCATAAAGCCACTTTCAAAGAAACCTTAGGGGTATTTTATACTGTCTGCATTTTTAGATCCAGACCTATTTAAAATTTTTAGAAATTTTAATGCATCATCCTTAAATCTTTTTAAATCATAATCTATTTATCATAAGTAACTGTAGATATATTCTTAAATTTGAATAATGCTTGTGATATTTTGACATATAGAATTTCATTAAGGAGTAATTTTTTTATTGTGAAACGCCATATGTACGTTGTTTTGTATCTATTTTTTGTGTTTATCATATACTTTGCGGTTTTACTGATGGAGTCAAAATACAATTGACGAAACCATCAAATAAAAAATGATAATATGTTTGCTTTATTATAACTTTTATTCTAATTTTTGAGACTAAACAGGTTAAAATTGCCTGATTTAGACTGATGTAGCTTGATCTGAGCTGATATGGATTGATGTCGTAGTATATGAAAATGAAAAATAAATTTTTTTTTTTTTTTATTGTAAGCGTCCAAAAATTAATCTTTATTTTGAAAAAATTGTAAAAAAGTAGCGTTGTATACATTCTTACAATAAATAAATCAATCTACAAAATATTAGTTCACTTTCATAATAATAAAATCCATGCTCAAACAATGTGTTTAAATTAAAACATATTTATGCAATTGAAATAAAATATGAGCTATTTTTCTAACACATGTGCTCCAAATGTTGTTGGAAAGTAATAAAATTTCACGGAGAAAAATATTGCATAACAGTATTTCTGTTCTCTCTAAGACTCATTGATGAGGGTATAGTAAAATATCTGAAGAAAGCAACCTACATATGAATTATAATGAACCATAAGGGTCCTCACTTTCTTCTCATTTAAAAACTGCACCAAATGCTTCCACGAACTTGATTTATTTGGGTTTAACATATTTCATAGACTTTGTAGAAATTTGACTATTGGATTTGTTTTTACGACTTTCTAAAAATTTCGCATACTAAGCTGGTTCAAGAAATAGCTTTCGTTCAAAAATTTTTACATATGTAAATTGAAAGATATTATCTTAGCGATAATCAAATCAGAAATGAGATCAATTATGGTACTAAATTAAAATATACTGCGTAAACGTAAATAGATATAAGAAACTATGGTCAATAAACTGATAAAAATTGCATAAACTCCTCATCATACTTTGAAATTACATAATAAAAAAAAAAAAAAACCAAACAGATGACCGGTATCTCGTTAATGCTTCTTTTGGCTTTAATATCAGTAGCAGTTTTAAAATATTGTTAAGCGAGATATGATCGATGTACCAAGTATCAAATAATCGATTATAAGACGTATAATTATAACGGTAGAAAGTAATATAGGAAGTGAAGCATTATTATTATATTACATTAAGAAAAAAAAAAAATTTGTTTACTGCGTCAGAATGAGTTTATTCGATATCCAGTAAAATCAACAAAACTATATGTTTATTACAGATACTTCGTAAGATGATACGGGCAACATCATTTTTGCGCAGTATACAACGTGGCAAAGTTGGCACTGAACAACTCATTTAATCAACTCAATTACTCCGAAATCGAGCAGAAAGTAAATAATTTTATGCGTGTGAAATATATAACTTGCTCAAGTATATGATGGTTGTTAACTTAATTATCTATTTATTATCAAAATTGTTTGCACTATAATTGTAAAGATTGAGCAATTTTAATTTCAAGCATGTACTTTGAATGAATCAACTGCTGTTATTCAAAGAATCAAACTTTTAACTACGACTGATATCTATTCATGTTGAATTTGATGTACTTTACATTTCTTTCAATCGAAACAGATGAAGGGGTAAAATTGAAATAGTTTTTGAAGTGATCAAAAATAGATTTTTTCTTTTACAATTTTTTTAGGAAAGCAAAATTTTACTACAGCCGGGTTTCACTCAAAAAAAATTAACATTCATTGTTTCTTTTTCAAATACAAGAAAGATAAATCCAAAAATTCAATTTAATTAGAATTTAAATTATTTTAAGACACAGTTTTTGAAAATTTTTTCTGATTACGATTCATAGTTTATGAATTTGATTCATTCGAAAGTTGTTATTAAATTATTTTTCTTAAAGTCTTACTTTATTTTTATAAAAATAGCTTGTTTATCCATTTAACTTTACTATTTTTCATTTCTGCGGTTGTTTAAAATAACAATTTATCCATTAAATAATTTCAATATATGTTTTAAAAATTTTTTAATCCCCTGAAATTTATTTGCATTCAAGGTCCTAAATTCGAATACCGTCGCCCAGACTATCTGAGATTTATAATTTTATGAATTTTTCATGACCGAAAAAATCTAAAAAACGATTAAACTTGCAGGCCATCCTTGAAGCTTTTCGCTATATTTGAGTTCAAAAAGCTTT
Source organism: Cotesia glomerata (assembly GCF_020080835.1). NCBI lineage: Eukaryota > Metazoa > Arthropoda > Insecta > Hymenoptera > Braconidae > Cotesia > Cotesia glomerata. Next base: position 13,746,498 of record NC_058158.1, on the reverse strand, counting down.
AAAATGAATATGGATATAGATATATCTGTTCAATTTATAAATTGAACAGAAATAAGCAATAATGTCTTTACCAATATTTTTGAAATAATTTTTTTGAGACAGTATTTTCAGTTAATGAGCCATTCTAAACCAAAATATGATATCTAAAAAATTAAAAAAAGATGAATGTCGGTTTAGACATTATTGCTTATTACTGTTCAATTAAAAAAATAATCATTTGATGAATTTTTATTCATATTGTGTAAATGTTTTTCTTTCTTTTAAAATTCAATCTTATGAAGACTCAATTTATTACATTGTGTCCAATTTTTCAGTTAAGCTATCAATAGTTTTTACTTAATTCCTTAATTTCAATTACTGAGTTGAAAAAAAGCACTAAAATTCGAGTGGCCAAATATTCAAAAAATTTGGGATTATTAAAGAGATAAATCTGATGAAACATTATGATCAAATTTAGTCAAAACACAATTGAAAAAAAAAAAATTTTTTTAACTTGAAAAATTTTGAATGAAATCAAATTTTCTTCTCAAAAGAACACTAAAAAAAGAAACGACTCAATTGATGCATTTTTTGCAGTTATGAATAATTGAAAAAAAAAAAATTTATGTTTTGAAAAATAAAATTCAAAACGACACTTGATTCTATTTTACACTGAGCTACAATGCACACGGTAATATTCCCAATACCATAGGAGACGTTGTAAGAGTTAAAAATTTCTTCCCTGTGTATAGAGCTTTTATACATGCCTATTCATCACCTATTTGATTATAATCTTAATAACAACTCGATTTCGTGGAATCATATGATTGTGATCAAATTGTATCAAAGTGATAAAAAGCATTTTTTGTTCGTAATATCACCTAAAGATTTATTAAAACAATCATTTGACACACCACCGTCCATCGCACATAGTGTATTACTTTTTTATAAAAATATATTGAAAAGAACATTGAGATACGTAATTTTTAATATGGCCAAAAAGTATTCAACTGTTATCAGTTGACACAAGGACTTAATAGCAGTAATAACAGAACTAAAATAGAAAGAAAATATTTGTTTAAATATATCTAATTAAATTAGTAAACTTATTTATTAAATAAATAAGCAAAAATATAAGTTATCATGAAAACAGTAAAGAAGAAAACTACATATATCTTGGTTCGAATAGAAAATCCACTAAATACTTACAGCTATTCTGATTTAAAATAAATAGACAGCGGTTTTTCTGCACTTGAATAAATATGACCGTAAAATGAATTACTACTATTATATATAAAATTTATATATTTATACGACAAAATAATTCATGAGTAGCACTTACTCATGTTATCGTCAAGAAATTATAATTAATAGTTATTTTTAGATCTAAGTTGAAAGTTTTTCATTATCATCTTGGTAATTGATGAAAAAAAAAGTAACATTATTCGCCCACACCCACCATGGAAAAGTAAATATTTCAATTGAATTTGCAGAAGAAAACATTAAAGTAATAATATAAGTCATTATCAAAACTCAACACTAAAAAAATTAACTTGATTCAAAAGAAAAACTCTTGATAATATTTTGAAGACTCTCATGGTCTTAACTCGAGACGAAAACTTCTTGATTCAAGTAAAACTTCTTAGTGCAAATATTTTTCTGCTTGATTCAAAATGATCAAACTTTTTAAAGTGAAGTTTTTTCTTCAAAATTTTTTTAGTAAAACAAGTTACTTTTTTTTTTTGTTTTGAGTAATACACAGAGATAAAATTACAAGAATTTTTCCTATACGTTATGGGAATGGTTCCCATAATGTTATAGGAATCACTCCTATACTACTATAGTAATAGTTGCCATAATATATGAAAATAGTTCCTATACCATTATGGAAATGGTACCATGGAATAGGAACGGTATAGAAATGAACCATATATGATATAAAAATAGTTCCCGTACTATTATAGGAATGGATTCTGTACCATTAGGGGAATGATTCCTATATCATATATGGTTCATTCCTATATATTATGGGAATCATTCCCATAATTGTATAGGAACCATTCCTATAAATTATGGGAACCATTCCTACTTGAATGTTATGAGTAGCATTCTCATAATTATAGGAACAGTTCCATAATTATGGTTAGCATTTCCATAATTATAGAAACTGCTCCCATAATTTATAGTCGTAATTCCTATAATGATATAGGAAAAAATTTGATTAAATTATAGGAACCGTTCTCATAATTTTTTTTACTTTAAATAAATATTTATAGTAAATTGAATGGTTTAAAATTAAAAGGAAAACTGTATGTAGAGAAATTTTACAATTCTTCTTGCGAAAATAAACTGCAAAAACTATATTAAAAAAAAAAATATTAATACAAAATCAAATTTTGATTTCATAAAAATCGTAGTTCGCGAACATGTAAAAAATTAAAAAAAAATAGCCGTGTAAACTGAAAATTATATAAATATACATTACATATGCTACAACCCACAAAATATATTTTACAAAAATACAATACGATTTACCTTGAAGTCACATTTTCTTGTCCAAATAATTCATTCTTCACCGTTTTTGTAGCTGAGATCTTTGGAACAAAATTTGAATTTCCTATAATTTTGCTATTTCACACCAGGACTTTATTTAATAAAAAGACAAGTATTGATCTTTTTTAATCTTTATAAGTAAGGTTTTAATATCGCGATTGATAAATCTTACCCTTTCCTTTATTCATAAATTATTTTCAGATTCTCAATTGTTAAAAAATATGAAAGCGCGTACTATCGTAATTACAAAGTAATATTTTAGAATTGTCAGAAGGATCGAACAAAAGAAACATTAGTAGGTTCAAAATTCAAAAATTAATATGTTATCGACAAAAAAATATCTTCGTTTAAAATAAATATTATCTCTATCTTATTTTTTCTTCTTATACCCAAAATAGTCGATACAAAAAATATCTTCTGAAACCATTCACTACATATATAGTGTTTGTAATTTGTTATAGTAAATAAAAAAAAATATCCATTAATTATAAGTATACATTCTTGTGCTTAAAAATATAAATACAATGAAAACTGATTAAGTTGTTTTTAGCAGTAGCACTACAACTTAAAACCATCTAAGTAGCTATAAGAGTACATCATTAATCATCATACTAGTTAGTGCATTAGCATCTATATTTATAAATTTTATGCTCGAAAATTTGTCTTTTACACATCAGTGTTTTATAAAGTTATCAACAGAAAATAAATAAGTAATAAATATTTTTAGGCGAAAAATTTATGGTACATAAATTAAAAATGGTTATTGAAAATTTTACAGTATTTTGTCACGTGAAATGAAATTTTACACCCTTATAAATGTACATTTAGATATAAAATAGAAATGGCATTACAAAAGAATATAAAAACTTTTGTAGTTATTACTTACTTTTTCAATAAATATTACTCCATGTGTAAATTAAAATATCCTTTTAATTCTAATACAAATTATACTAAAAAATGTTCTAATATTTAATATTTATTAAAAAAATGAAAGCAGACATTCTTGTTCCCATATGAGAGGCAAGCTACAAATAGAAAATGCCTTCTTGAATAAAAATCTCATGGATTCTTCTGTAGTTATTATTTTAGTACCAAAACGGTCTAAATTATCATTAACGCAATTCAATAAAAATTACAGTATACGAAGATCTCTAAAAGCAACCTTATAATTTGTTCACCAGGCCTTTAACATAATTCTAAAAAATTTAAAGCACCGTCGGCTGTTTATAGCGTGTCAAAAATTACTTAAAAAAATTTTTGTTTGCATAATCATACTCAATTTCATGGTTCTTAAAATACTCCAATTAAATTCCAGTTAAAACAAAATTTGCCGTATTTTGAAATTTGAATAAATGTTATTTTCATACCAACTGTTGCTTAGTTAGATTTCAAAGTTTATTAATATGCGATACATTTTTATGTAATTGTAGAAGAACTTTGTGAGATAATTAATTTTTATTCGAAACATATTAATTATGATTATAGAAAAAACTTCAATACTTAATTAATGTCAAGGTTAACTTGTACAAGAATGAATTGCAGGTAATTTATGAAAATTTGAATTCAATAAAAAAAAAAAAAAAAAACAAGTGTATTTATCAAATCATGCGTATAAAAAATTAATTAATAATAATTAGTTAGTGCTATTGATACTCACCTAAACGTGTTTTTTTGTTATCCGCTTCTGTATGTCTTACAATTTAACTTTAATGAAAGGGATGAAGATTTACAACCAGCGACGGTATTTAGGGTTATGTACTTAATTTTCATATAATTCTTGTTAAATCATTTGACAGTTAAATATCGGCTTATGAATTCAAGTGCGCACGTGACAGTACTTAAAAATAACTTAACGTAGATTGATTGATCGATAGGATGTAATTATTGACTTAGATCACTGAACTAGTTTGAGGCAACTCGGGTGAAGGTGAAGAACCTGGAGGGTGAATGAATTTGATTACAAACAAGTAGGTAATTTTGATTGTATGGGCAGTTAATTTTATTGAAAATTTACATACTAAAGATAAAATCTCGTGCAAGGATAGAGGAGCGTGTGAACTTATGAAAAAATCGATATGAAATGATGGAGATTAGTTCATGATTTTAGCACGGAGGGTGGCAGCACCTCACTATGATTTTCTGGCAGACATCGATGGCAGTGTGTTTTTTGGTGTTAAATTAGACTAGAACGATGTATTCGATGAGATATGGGCCAGCGAATGGGAAAGCGTTGTGAGTGTAGCAGAGGCGTGCCGTACCTTGGAACCAACGTGCCCCGGACCAGATCCACGACGTGGACTAAGTGCTGGGTGGAGTCCCATCTAGGCACTACCTACCCGTTGGAACCATCATCGTCTAGACTAGTGTACTAGAGTTCTTGTAAATTCAATGGCTGCCTACTGTCACTAAAACGCGCCAGATTTCAAATCCTCATCTATTAGCTTCATCTTATGAAGACACTTATAATCATTATGTATTCATTCTATTCCTTTGTATTGTGCTGTTCCAAATAATAAATAAATATTTTTTTAACCACTTTTTGATAGCAACTTATACCATTTCATTGTATATTAGGGTATGCCAAAAAAATCAACTAATTTTTTTTTTCAAAAAGTTCTTGAAATTTCGTTTGAAGATACCACAATAAAAATTCAGTTAAAATTTGAGCCCTTAATATCAATATTTAGAGGTCGCGAACTTTTTTTCGACTTTTCATTTAATTAACACGGAAAAAAAATTTCTAGAAAGTTTGGATTTTTATTTCTCTTGATTGAACCAACTTCATCGAACGAACAATCAATATTTTTATAGGAAATTGAACGCTGAATAAAAAAGGTCTCTTCTCATTTTTTGATAAATTCAATCCTCCGAAAGTTATTCAAGATTAAAGTTAAGCTTATTGCAAATTTGTGGATTATTTCACTTTTACGGTAAATTTATTACACCGGCATACGAAAAAAAAAAGTTGTTTGTACTTTCGACCGGACCCACCTACCGACATATTTTTCGACCCGCTGAATCCAAATTTAGAGTCTGTTTAGCCCAGTCACCGTCTAGATTTGAGTAAAATCTGAATCTAAATGTTAATTATCCCGTCTTACTACGAATGGGAATTACTTCTTGTATTAGTATACTCTCCAGTAGGAGGTGGCTTGGTTGCAGACACAAGCGATTGTAAGGAATTTTTAATGGACCCAAGATTCGAACTCTATTTTAGGATGTAAATTTTATAGGAAAAATGAACGAGACGGAGAGTAGCTTGGGTTAGTTTCAAAAATGTGTTTCAAAACTTTTTAGGAAATAAAAAATGCGAAAACTACAGGACGTTAGTAGAAGAATAGGTGACAAATTGCAAAAATTTAGGTCGCTTAATGAACCCCAAACTATACACTTTATGGATTCTCACGTCGACCACTGACAGATTTTTGCTGGATGCTAATAAGAGAAGTACCAGAAGATTACAGAAAACGTAAAAGGAACACACTGCGTAGGTCATTTTAAGATAAAAGAGTTCGATACAAACAAACGACTGTTTGAAATTCGTAAATATGGTTTTATACCTTCTCCTTACATGCTATTTTCTATAAATTTTAAAAATTTGTCAATTTTTAAATTCTAAGATCATATTCCATCCATGAAAATACACCCAAGTAATTAATAATCGTGTTTAATAAATTATTTCTTATATTTACAACTGCAATTTTCCCGATTTTTTTGATTTTTAAAAATTTTGAAACGTTGCTAGCGTAAAAAAACTTCAGATTCTAATTCATACTCAATCTGAATCCAAAAAATTTTTTTCATCGATAATTTCGATTTTTTTTTTATTTATTCAAATTTTTTTCGGTTTTTCGCAATTTTTTTCAAATGTTAACGGCTCAACGGGCTAATTAACATTTAGATTCAGATTCAGTGAATTGAAGTACATAAAAATCATACTTGCTCCAGGTCCACAAAAATTTTTTCATCGTGACTGCGTTTGCCTTTTTTTTGGGTTTTTTGAATTTTACTCGAATCTAGACGGTGACTGGGCCAAACAGACTCCAAATTTGGATTCAGCGGGTCGAAAAATATGTCGGTAGGTGGGTCCGGTCGAAAGTACAAACAACTTTTTTTTTTCGTATGTCGGTGTAATAAATTTACCGTAAAAGTGAAATAATCCACAAATTTGCAATAAGCTTAACTTTAACCTCGAATAACTTTCGGAGGATTTAATTTATCAAACAATGATAAGAGACCTTTTTTATTCAGCGTTCAATTCCCTATAAAAATATTGATTGTTCGTTCGATGAAGTTGGTTCAATCAAGAGAAATAAAAATCCAAACTTTCTGGAAATTTTTTTTCCGTGTTAATTAAACGAAAAATCGAAAAATTCAGTTCGCGACCTCTAAATATTGATATTAAGAGCTCAAATTTTAACTGAATTTTTATTGTGGTATCTTCTAACGAAATTTCAAGAACTTTTTGAAAAAAAAAAATTAGTTGATTTTTTTGGCACACCCTAATGGATATATGTGTGTATAGTGCGAGAATGGTCGTCGCGACACCCACCCTACTAAAGAAAGGGTAGTCCAGTTCACCAAGTGTCATCAGGACATCGAGCTAATTGTACGAATGTTTTGCTACCCTCTCAGAGGTCGCGAACGTGTTACCCTTACAAGCTTTTGCATTTAGCCCTCGTCCATCGTTTCTAGGTAATACATAACCCTGAGAGTATTAGAGGCGACGTTAATGGAATAGTCAATGGAATTTTACTTTTCAACTTTGCGTAACTCAACCTTATGGTTAATCTGCAAAAAAAATAAAAAAGAACAAGTTTATTTAATTACATATTTTTGAAAAGTCATTATATTTATTGAACTAAAAAGAAATTTATTCTTAAATTAATAATCTACGTATAAAAATTCTTTAATATATGTGTGAATACATCCCTTAGTTGGAGGTAATTATTGTTATTTTAATTAAAAAGTTTCCAATACACATCAATGTTGTTTATTGGTAATATTTGGAGCTTTCCTCTTGATTTACAATAGCTCACGATACTCAATAAAAATATTTCGTCACAGTGTAAATTTAACCCTCATTTGTGTAAGTTTATATATTTAAGAACATCAAATCTTTGTGTATAGTAAGTCTACAGTCTTTTTTTTTCGCCGTTTTGTTATTTATACTCATCGAATTATGTTAATTTCACGGAAAAGATTTCACTGTGAACTTTATCTATAGTTCTGTACCCTTGATGATTAAATTTTAATGCTAATTTTGAAAATTATTAGTTACTTTTATTTTGACATTTATGGTTTTATGAATTTTTTAAGACAAGGTGTTAATATTCAAAAGTAAATTGTAACAAGATTCATCAAGGGCGATGATAGACATGCACGTGATATACGTTACACATGGTATAGACCAGGGTAAGTTAAAGGAGGGGTAGCTGTTTTATTGATTTATGGCTCGTTTTACGTTATATATACGTTTATTATATCGACAACTTCTAGCGAAAAACTTGTGTTACTATAAAAAATGATATTATTTACAAATTTTATTAGACGATAAATGATAAAGATTTTTTATGAGTGTGATTTGAACAACACTTTTAGTTGTAACTTGCAATGAAGTTTAGCAATGTACATATAGAATATTTAATTCGATTATAATAATACAATAATAAGATTCTAGTGTACTGAAATATTAATATCAATACAGAAAAATGCACTTATTTTAACAAAAAGAATTCAACTTATTTCACGCATTAATTTACAATGTACATGTATATAAACCGAGTTGATTGATGCTTATTGTAGGCTACAGGCAATTAGCACAGCAATAAAACTGTCATAGATAGTACTCCACCAGAGCAAATTTATCATAATACTTCAATTTGAATATCACCATACGGATTTCAATGACATTAAAACAGTGCAAGCTCAATACTTAACGGTATACGTTTACTTTAAACAAACAATTTATGTCTTTGTTCATCTTGCTGTTTTAGTATTTTATTTATACTCTAGTAACCCTTTATATAGAATTTGATTAGTGTTTACTAAGAATTTCTTTATAGTACGACTGACGAAAGGTTAACATTTATCTGAAGAGATTATATCTTTAATTACACTAACGATGTAATGAACATATATAATCAATGCAATATTACTTATCAATTTTCTATTTGTATAATGCATAATAATGAATTGACATTACAAACTATGATCTTACAATTTACCAATTTCGTTTGCAAGTAAAACAAATCAATGGGTTACACACAAAAAAATTCTTAAAAAAAAAAAAAAAAAAAAAAAGAAAATAAAGTATATTGTTAATCCTTTCGGTTTAAGTAAATATGATTGTTTCAGAAAATAAGGACGGCACAGTTGCTTAAATTGAACTCTATGAAGTTAATTGGCCATTCCAATTTAATTATTTTAGCAGTAAACGTTGGTAGTTTCTTCAGCGGTACTATTGCACACTTGAAGTGCAAAGCATTTAACATGTGCATCACCATAACAATGTGATTTTCTAATTTTAGCAGCTAAAGTCAAAATCATTATCTATTCACATCTTATATTTATAAATTTTTCTAATTAATCAATAATACTTTCTCGTTCAATCTATTATCATTTTATATTATGATTTTATACTACTTGAAATTACTGTCATAAAAAAAAATATAATGACGAAATTTTCTCAAAATTAAGGAAATAATAAAACAATTTTTACAAAGGTTGAATTCTTTCTTATATTCTCTATACAATATTCAGATCTGTTAACTTTTCAAAGTCAGCTGAAAATATAAGCATAGACTGTCAATTTTAACGAAATTTTATTCTAGTGCAACAGTCCTTATTGAATGTTACGTAGTATTATGGAGACTCCAGGTGATTTTTACCCTTCGTATTAGTTATATCATATTATATAATATTACTAAGGGGTCGGAAACTTTATTGTTATAAATAGTTGCTATATCTTAATTTGAATACGTTTTGCTTTTCACACTTGAAATAATCATGATAAATGAAAAATATTTTTATTTTTTATTGTTTTATTAATGCTAGTCACGTAAAAAGTGGTAGTAGTTTTGTATTAGGTGGTGGGTAACTAAACTAGACAAAGCTCTTAATGTGTATTATGTAATCTGAACCATCTAAATTTTTTCTTGTTTTAATAAAAAATTTTAAAGGGTTTTGATTTTTTTCTCACAAATCCATTTTTTCAATATTTTATGTTGGAAGCTTCCAACTCTAAATCTTAATGTTATGTTTCTTGTCTTAGATTACTTCTGAAACGGTCTGATATGCCCACATATAATTTTTGAAATATCCTCATACGGCCTGATATGGCTTGATTTTTATCTGAAATTTACTAGATATGGCTTAATATTTACATATTAAGCTCGATATGATTATATATTCCCATACATAAAAGTAGTGTTAAAAACCTCTGATAGATGGCACATTATTGCTTAATTGTCTCCTAACAAGAGAGATGTTTGAAGTGCTAAGTGCTAAAATAAAGATAATTTTTTTTTCTCTTAGAAAGAACTTTTGTTTAATACGATTTTTGCCAATTTTTGTTTAATACGACATGATAATTGACGAACACATTTTCTATAAAATAAAAAAAAATGAAACACTTGAATATATTTCAATTTTTTATTTTCAAACATAGCCTGATTCTAAAATCAGCTATTCATTATATCAATAATCGAAGAACCATCAATTTTTATCGGTTAATACCACGAAAAGTAGCGATCGATTCATTCATCAAACTCAAAGGCATTTCGATAGAAATTTCAAGTCGATCGATTGAGTGATACGTAGTTGATTACCATATAGTAGTATCTCAATAAAACAGGAAAAAGACATGAGGGAAAAGTTTGAATGGCCTCACCTCTTTGCTGAGACAAGTGTCTGTAAAGTCGAGTGCCAAAGTTCATCGGTGAAGATCCCAGCGCTCTTCTCTCGTACGGTAAACGCGTGTGGCAAGGCCAGCAAAGTGATAAAGCGGCCATAAATTCTCTGGCGTATACTTTTTCCTTCTTGTACTTCCTCGTCACCGCACTATTTCCTTCTATTCCGCTTCGCATGTTGTGTGCAATCTCATTTCGACCTTCGGGCACTTTACCCAATTTGTTTCACTGTTACGTCCAAGTGACCCATCTGCTTCGAAAAATTTCAAATCCACCTGCAAAAGAAGAAATTTTTGAATTAGATTCACTGCAACAGACTCTGAATTCTAATCGTATATTGCTCATGAAAAAGTACTATCAAAACATTAATTTTTTAACTATGGTAGTTTTTTTTATGATAATGAAATTTTTAAATTATTCATTCGCCACATTTATGGTCATTTCAGCCATGTGTGGATCGTTCAGTAACATTACTTGCAAATTGAATGAGGTGTTAATGATAAACTACTTTTAAATAAATATAAGTACGATAAATAAATATGAATTAGGTGAGTAAAATTACCTTTTCAGTGAGCGTAGAGAATGGACAGTATCTATTAAACTCTTTCTCATTCAGCGGAAAGTTATCTCTTGATTTTATGATGAATAAATATGATCCAGAGTAGAAGTTTTAGAAAAAGATTTCTTGAGCGAGTTGGTTAAGAATAATTTTTCGATCCAAGTGTAGCAGACATATCATCATATAATATCATTACCATGAGGCTATATATAAGTAACGGATAAATAAAAAGGCTATATAAGTGCAAGAAAGAAACGAGAAAGAAAGGACAAGAGAATCCAGTAGTGGACGTCAACAATTTGAAAGTGCAGCGTGATGATGTACCCTGTAGAGTTGAAATGGCAAGAAAAGACGCAACAGCTGTTCAGGTCAATCAGAAGTTGAAAAAGCAAGTAGAGTCCCGGATATACATGCCTACCTAGAGAGAGAAGTAGGCACGGTATGGTATGTATTGCAGGGGCGAACAGACAGAAAATCCAATAAATCATCCCGTCACGAACCATGAGCCAAGGCGGAGCCTCTCGCCTCGTATTAGCCAATAATAATCCTCTCTGACTCGGAGGCCATCTTGGATTATACAATGGTTCCTTCCGCTTTAATACGTACATAAATGCAAACTCACAGACACCCTTAGAAGAAGACCCCCCAGAGTCATATCAACTTTCACATCGCACACGAATCTCCGATTTACTTTTCCCGTTTTTCATTTACTATTCATTTATAACCATACAAGTATTACGCACTCGTGATACCAATAACCTCCACTCCCACCCCCACCCATCCCTTAAATACAGACTCTAATTAACGTTAGAAATTCGTAATTACTATAGTTTGTGATATTTTTTACCCCCTTCCCCCAAAAATGAAATTTAAATCATTATCATATTCAACCACAATTTATTTCTCGTTTCCAAACACAGTTATTATAATTAATGTCGTTATTATTATTATGGACAGACTCTTATATATAATACAGTATGGTTTTTTAGACTCGACGTGGGCATTAATACTATTAACGTTTTTTTAATCGTTACGTCCCCATGTTATTTTTTTATTTTTATTTAGTTTTTTAGTTGTTATTTTTTTTTTTATTTTTTATGAGAAACCCATAACACTATTTGACGCCCAGACATTCATTCAAAATAAGTATCTTATCATTCTTTCATAATAGTATTCCTTACTCATATAAGTAATGGTAATTTTAGTAGCTATAAGTTGACATACTTTTTTTTTCATGTATACATTTAGTTTACATATTTTGAGACACTACAAAATAATTATATATACGTATATACTCTAAAATCATAATCATCTAACTATATTTATATTTATAATAATAATAATAATTTATAGTAATATATGTATGTTAATAAATTATTACTTATTACGTATTATCGTTCATAATGCTTACATGTTATATATACATATTATATATACGTTTATATATATAAACTTTATCTTAACCCCGTTTTTCATTTTTAATATTGAGATTTACTCTCGATGTCACGTGTGTCACCTATTATTACTATTTTATTTACTTATTTATACATTATTTTAAATAATTTATTTGGGTTCATTATTTATACTTCTGATTTGATTTCTTCTTTTTTCTTTTTTTTTCTCAAAATTTTTGATTGCACATTTGGACAATGTACATACGTATATCGTGTTACCTGGTTTTAATGACGCAAGTTAATTTTAATTATGATTAACAATGTTATTTACTCTAATATATCTATTTATTTACTCGAAAATATTGAGCATGCTTACATAAATTATTGAGACCAATGTAAAAATTGTGTAAAGATTTTTGCAGTACATAAGCAGCGCAAATAACATAACACTAATCATTTATTTAAAAAATGTATTACAAGATTTACAATGTCACTGTAAAATAATAAAAATAGTATCGTAATTTTTTCCCCTCCCTAAACTCTCAGTGTGCCCATTGTTATCTCTCTCTGAAAAATTATTATCATTTGTTATTATTTGAAATATTTTTTTTAAATCATATACACATATTATATTAATATATTTAATCTCCTTTATATGCTGTACTACTACGTTGTTAAAGTTTTGTTTTTATCATACAGGTACCTATTATACCTACGTGGTATCGTATACAGTAAGGTGGCTCGCAAATTCTACGCTGTTACACCAGACGTCGCTCTTTTCATATTGCCGACAGAAAAGAAAAGAAGATCCGAGGAATTGTCTTCTACAGATAATAGTCAATTATTATTATTATTATTATTATTATTATTATTATTATTATTATTATTATTATTATTATTATTATTATTATGTTATCATAAGTATTAACAGCGAAATTATTTTATTTTATTAATATTTTAGAGTAATATATGATAAAATAAAAAAAAAAATAAAAGTTACATGTATAGATCAATTGTAATGTATTTTGTATTTTATCAAATTAAGTTTGTACATATAAGACAATTTAAAAACTCCCTGCTTATTTATAATGAATTACTATAAATATCATTTATAATGCTAACAACTAATAACATTTTAAAATCAAATTCACTGAATTTTTTTCAGCCTTTATACAATAGAGCCCTTCACCTAAAGATCAATTATTATCTTTAGCTGATAACTTGTTTTTTATTTTTCTGTATTATTTAATAAATAAATTGAATTTAAAAATAAATAAACCAAAATTTTAAGTTACAATACTGCACAGAAAAATGACAATTTGACTAGATGACACAATGATTTTATTATTATTATTTTAAAATAAATGCGCCCATTTTTATATTTTATAAATATATTTATCAATTACTCAATATTTTTGCATACATAAATAATAACTGTACAAAAAAATGTTAAAAAATATTTTTATTAGAAACTGCAATTTGTTGTCGGTGATAGTTATTTACTGATAGGTACGAAAATAATAAAGTCTGACCTGGAACTCTTCATTGAAAATTTAAACGACAAAAATTGAACCTTTTTGGAGTATGATTGCTATTAATTTTTTTTTCTTTTTAAGCTCTAATTTAGTATTTTTTTTATCCTTGCTATTGAGCATTCGAAAAATAGGAACATAAATAAAAATAGAAAATTCGATGTATGTAATATATCTTGTTGATATTTTATTAATATTTGTAAATGATTGAGAATTTTGACTCATCTCAATACATAATATTATAAGGAGCACAGAAAAAATACAAAAGAAATAAAATAATAAATGGAAAAAGTAATTTTTTTGCACTTTAAACTTCGTGTAAGTACGCATTTTTTTACTTGGTAAAAAATATTTATTAGACATTGATCAAAAACAAATAAAAGATTTCATTTTTTTAAAACTATAATATCATAATAATAAATACTACGAAACTAAATAATATTACGAGTTGGCATTAATTATTTATTTCTAATGCCTTATATATATATAATATTCTCTAAACGATTATTTTACGACTTCAGATGAACTATATAAATTCAATAAAATATTAAATTATTTACATCTCTCTGAAAATTTTATATGGTCGACTCCTATTGTTACTTATTTATGTCTTCTTTTCTCTTCCGAGCATTTCACTTTGATTAAATCGAATGAAATAGAGAACTTAAAAATCCCAACCGTTTGGTGGTTTCTATTGTTTCATTTTTTTTCTTTTTTACCATAACTTGCTTCACCCTCGCTCGCTGCAACGGACACGTTTATACTTATAAATAAAAATGTTTACTTCTAAAATAAATCGTACCAATTATATAACTTTCAATCTAAAAATACGTTAAGAAATTTTTTTAGTTAAGGAATTTTAGCTGTTAACTTCTCAATTTTTCATGTACTGAAGTTACTTAAAAAAACACTACCATTTTTAATGATACTGTATTTTATACAAAGTCTGAAAAAAATAATAATTTTTTAATCACTATTGTGAGTGATAATTACTTTCAAAGACCAATATTTTTTTAATAATAATAAAAAAATTTTAGTTGTAATTAACTATATGTTTCAATTAAAAAGATATTTTGTTTATAGTAAAATTTCAAAAAAAATTTCAAATACTTCAGACAAAACCACGTAAATTTGAAAATCGTTAAAAAAAAATATTTTTTTCTCAGTCAAGATTTTTTTTTCTTTTTTACTGAGAAGCCTGACAAATAAAATTTGAATATTTTCTTGTTATAATTAATTACTACCAATTAATAACAATCAAAAAATCTTACATGATTGATAGTTAAACTTTTTTAGATTAAGCATATTATTTTTTCTCTTTATATGCTTATTCATTCCTAAATAATTTCATAAAAAAATGTTTTAAATCTTTCAATGATTTTTGTGTTTTACTTGTAATAATTAAATGTAAAATTTAGGCCAAATTTATGTTTTGAATCAGTGTCTCTGCGTCATGATGAATTGAAATTTTTTCGAATATTATTTTACATGTAAACTTATTCCCTACTCCATTAACAAAAATTTTTTTTGAATACAAAAAAATTTTATAACACATCATTATTATAACCCGCCGCATTTTTTGTACAAAACTAAAAAAAAAAAAGCAAAGTCAAAATTTAAAAGTCTTTAACAAATTTTTTATTTCATCAGAGCAGAATACGGGAATTTTTAAATAATTTTATTCAAACCTCATAAGTATATATTTTTTGTAACTACCAGTATCATCTTATTCAGTACATCTACCAGTTTTTTATACACGTACATTAAATCAAAATATTATATTAAATATAATAACGACGGGCTCTTAAATTGCACGTCAACGTGTTACCGGTTGCAACGAACGATAGTCAATGAGTATAATATTTATCCTTATTCATCATAGCGCATCAAATTTAAAGTCAAATTTTACAATATTTATATTTATAAATAAATTTATTGATGCATATAAAAGGCTAGTCGTACTCGAGACAGATGAGTTTGACCATATTTTACGTATATCAATTCTAATAATTATTTTTTATTATTAATTTTATTATAGATATTAAGTAATAAAAGAGCAATATCGCAAATAATATTCCACATCAATATTTAAAAATCATACTTTACTTACATCTCGTTAGACATAATAATAATATATATCTTAATAAACATTTCGAGCTCATGAAAAAAATTTCATAAATTTTATTGTTTCATTTTTACGTAAACCATCGTTCTTACTCATTTTTACATTATTATAATACGAATATTGTTATTCTCAATTTTTATTAATATTTATTTTTATAATAAGAATACGATGTCATAATGATAGTATTGATAATAATAATAAAAATAATAGTAATAATAATAATAAAAATAATTTAAATGATAGAACTTATTTTACAACACAGCACATTAATTTACCGCGGTGCGTTTATTCGACTTCTGGAACTACAAATTGACTCATGAGAAAATTATTGTGAGGATTTAGTCATATGGCATTAGAAAAATTTTTCGTTTCAATTCCCGGAAATCGAAAATTATTTCACGCTAATACATTAACAGAAAATGCCCAGTACCAAATCGGGGGCTGATTCACTACATGCTTTGGACCAATTTATTCAAATTATTGTTTTTCTTGTATAAAAATCATTATTATCATTATTATTACTTATGCCTGATTATTACTTGCGCTAGATATAATATTTTTTACGGACGGTTGTATGCGCTTTTGGCTCCAAAACGTTAGGTGAATTTTTATTTATGAAATAATTGATAATTGTAATTTATTTACAATCGTACTAAGCTCTCCAGATCTTTTGATCATAATAAAAGTTTACAGACTTAATTAAATTATTTTTATTTTTTCCGGTTATACGACATTTCCATGCGTGTCTTGCGTTTTTTATACACCCGCGTTCGTCTTATCAAAACTAGATTATAATGTCACTGGTAACTTGACCGCGCATTCACAACGGAAGGATACATTTTTTTCGATAGGGTTGTTTTATGATAAATTTCAATCAATAAAACGTTTTTTGTACAGATCATATCAGAGAAATCGAGCATTTTCATTTTTTGTTTTAAATTTATGATTCACTGAAAAAAAATTTCTTGATTCAGGAAAAATATTCTCATCAAAATTTACTCTTGTTTCAAGATTTTCAGCTCTCTCAATTTTAGAAATTCACTCAAGAAAAAAAAAAGTTTTTTATCCAAGAATTTTATAAATTCTACTTGCCATACCAGAAAAATCAATTCTTTCTTAACTCAAAAAAAAATATTTTCAAAGACAAAATCAAATTTTCTGGAACTAAGAAAAATTTCTGATTTAAAAAAAATTTTACTTGGGCTGAAGCTATTTTGATTTTCCTCATAAATTTTCTTGGTTCAAGTAAATACTCAAGCTAAAAAAATTTCGTAGAAAACCTTAATTTTTTTGTAGCAACAAGAAATTATTTTTGCTAAGTAAAACTTTACTTCAACCGAAAGAATATCCATTTTGTTAATTGCATTCTTAATTTATGAAAATTAGCTTGCTAACGAAGAGTTTTTTCTTGTTGTGGTCTAAAAATTCGCGGATTTGTTATTTTTTAAATGGAAAATTTTTTTTGATATTTTGAATGTAGATACACTGATAGAAAATTTATGTTGACTCAAGAGATATTTTCTTGATCTAAGAATTTATTTTGGAAGACAAATGATTATTTTGCTTTAAGAATTTCTTGTCTTGATTTAGATTTTCTTGGCTTAAGAGCTATATTATCTTCAATCGATACATTTAAGTTATTTCAATCAAAATAACATTATCGTTTAAAAAACTTAAATTAATTCATCAAAGTATATTTCAAAAACTAAATAGTCTTTAATTGTTATACCAAAAAAAAACTAATTTCTTGGAAATAAGTAAATTAATGACAAAAAAAAAAAAGTTATTCTTAACACAAGTCGGTAACATCTTGAATCAATGTTATCGCCTATTTTGAACCAAGAGACAAAAATTCTTGAAAGAAATATATCTACTTTCAAAAGTTCAAGTTTTGAAGAAAAAAAGTTTCTTGAATCAAGATTGTTTTTCTATCAGTGTACTTGTTTCTGAAAGAGTGTAAAGTTTTTAAAAGAAAACGAAATCGTTGTTATTATTTATTTTTTTTTTAATGGTTCTGGTCAAGAATATTGTTCTTGAATCAAAAAAGCTTTTTTATCAGTGTAACTTTGATTTAAAAAAAATCTAACACTGTAGCCATGAAATGAGATTTTAATGAGACTTTTTCAGTACTAACCTGGTAGATGAAAATAATCAAAAGTAGGGTAGCTGTTTCATAACCGATGACAATTACCAGCCTTAATTTATATACACACTTGCTAATATTTTTCGATGCACTTTACATTTTCCTTATAATTATCAAGCACTGGGCTTTTACTCTTTAAATCAGAATTAAATACAATTACAAATTGTTGACTGCTGATATACGTAATGATGATGATCAGTACACAAGTTGTTACACAAAAAAAAAAAAAAAAAAAAAAAACTTTACTGGATAAAAAATTTGTCGTATTAAATTCTATAAATTTTTCTACATGCACTATTCGTATTCTCTATTATTAAATTTCACTGGACCTGCAAGGTAAAAGCCCCAATATATGATCATGTACCAGTATATGATCACTCCATGTATTTGTATACCTATATTTGTGAATATAGATATACAAATACATGGAGTGATCATATACTGGTACGTGATCATCTATTGGGGCTTTTACCTTGGATGAAATAAAAAAGTGTGGTTTGCTTCATCCTCCCCATGATAATCTCACATTGTCACGCATAATAGCGTGTCAAGACTAACAGTTGGCACGAATTGAAAATTTTTTTTTATCCTCATCGAGCCATCGCGGTTGTAGAGACATTATCTAAATAATTTTCGAAATACCATAATAATGTTCATCTATCACTAATATAGATTATCTACACGAGTAAACGCTTATGTATGCGTTATATAAATAAATGTAAGACATATGAGAATAAATAATCAACTGATCCTAGATTTTGAACGCAAATTATTATCATATCCTTGGTGACATTTATATATATTTATATATTATAATATACTAATACTTACATTCTTTCATGTACATCTCACATTACACAATATATAATATTAATATATTCTCAGACTTGCATTGTACCATTCTTACTAGTTATAAGTATATAATTTATATAAAGAACAGTCAATGTTAAACTATTCAGTCAAAAATTTTCACTCTCCTCTAGAAACTAATTATTTTACTAATATCAAATATTTTGAATCACCAAGTGTCACTTCTAAGATCAGAATATCTTCGCTATGAATTATAGATTTGAGAAGAAATTCAAATGTGAAGGAATTTGAAAATAAAGATAAAATTATCACTTATAAATCTTTATTCAAAAAAATTGTCAAGCAAATCAGAGAGAGCGAGAATTTTTGACTGGATGAGTGAACATGGAATGCCCTGTATATATAGATATCTATATATAACATTTGCAACACCACAGCATTCTTTTATCGAAATTTTTTTTCGTCTATTTAAATTACATGTTTTATATTTTGTATCTCTAAAGAGACTTCCATAAATTGCATTCGACAAAATGTAATAGAGGTTAACGCGGTTCTGATTATATCAAGTAATCCAGTTTTTTTGAAACATTATCATTATTTTTTATTATTATTATTTTCATCATATTGTTAAATCCATTATTAATTTGTATTTTTTTAATTTTTTTTTTTTTTTTTAAATAATTGCTTATTCCCGTGACTTTATTTATCGACCTGAATAAAATTTTCACAGTCAAACAACTTAATAATCCATCACCTCTCGGTCATTCCACTTAATATGTTTTCTTTCTCTTTGTCATCTTTTTGGTACGAGCAACTTGATTAACACGACAAGGTAAGCGTCATTACTGAGGAGGGTAATTTGCAAAACATAAAAAGGGGAATCTGGGTATTTTATTTCTTTAAGAGAGAGTTATCAAGTGAGTCTCGGGAAGGGATATCGGAGGTAGTGTTGGAGACAAGGTTCGCGAAACCCTGAGAGATGAGAAGCTCTTTGGAAGACCTTGACTCTTCTTTCAGGTTCTCAACCCTGTGGAGAGGTCTGGGGCGAAATATCGGTGTCGCCGTCGCCTGAACCAGGCTCACCCTTCGTTTTGTTTTCTTTCTTCCATTTCATCCGCCTGTTTTGAAACCATATTTTTATTTGTCGTTCTGTCAAACAAAGAGCATGTGCTATCTCAATACGTCGTCGTCTCGTCAGGTATCTATTGAAGTGGAACTCCTTCTCCAGCTCAAGTGTTTGGTAACGTGTATACGTTTGCCGACCCCGTTTCCTCTCTGCAACAAAATAAATTACATATACTTAGTTATTTATATTCACTTCTCAAATTGTTCATTTTATTATTATCATTGTTCTCCTTATCTTTATAACATCGTAAATCTATGCTTTAGAAACAAAATTATTTCAAGTCTTTTTTCTAACTTAATAATCTTTTTTATGTAGTTTCATCTTAAAACAACGATATATTTATAACTATTATAATCAAAAGGCTTTCCAATCCATATCAACGTTATTTATTGATAATATTTTCGTCTCTTTTCTGTGCGCCCATTTTCAGACCTTCTTAAATATAAAAAGTCAACAATAATCTTAATCAAGTTAACATTGTTATAAAATCTGTCAATCAAAATATTGTAAATGTTAAATTTCAATCAAGTGTAACCTCCAAGAACCCAAAATCTTCAACAAAAAGTATAGAGCACCTAAAATTCATTTAAATTTAATAAATTTCAACAACAATCCTGATACAAAAATAAATGTACAACCGTACATACCAAAAATCATATTTATAGTTTTAATTGACGTTACAAGAAGAGAAGAGATTGGGATCCTCGCAATGTAGCATGCGGAAATCATTACCATGTTGCATGGTTACCAGAATTATGTTCAAAGAAATGGCAAGATGCACTATAATGGATTAATGGGATTTTTAGACATTATACTGGTAATATGTCTGCCATGTTACACAGTTGATATAACCGGTATAATACTAAAGAATTCCTATTTCTCTTTGAATATAATTACAACTGTTACGTTCATTTAGGAGACGCGGAAAAAAACCGACTATTTATTTTTTAGTATCCTGTAGAAATATATTAGTTTATCATGACTAGAATTTTAGTTAAACTGAATGTAATAACTGTTAAAAATTTGAAACTATTGAATAAGTAAATGATTAAGAACCAAACGATTTATAATAGTTGTACATTCAAAATTGAGTTGTAATGATTATTTGTCAGCTTTTTTTTTTTTTTTGATGTTTCGTATACTTCTTTTTTATTTTTCAGCACATTAACTTAAAAGGAAAGAATTGAAAATTTCTTGATGCTTATTTCTGAACCAAAAGTTGAATTATTTTACAATAAAAATAAATTTTCTTGAAAAAAATTTTAATTTTTCATTGAACTTTATTTCTGAAAATTTTAAAAATTTTCGTTGACCTCTAAAAAATTTTAAATCAATCTGATACTAAAAGAGAGCTCCTAAAGTATGATAAGCTAATATATTTCCACTGAAGACTCTAAGAAATAGTAAGTTTTTTTTTTATGTATTATCCTAATTTAGATATGGATAAACATTTTTGCATGCCTTAAGCGCGATCGCGCGAAGGCATGGCTCTACTGGAGCCTAAAAATCAAGTTTCCCCTCTCGTCAAGAGAAATTGTATTTTTAATCCATCATTCTCGTAAAAATGTTTAAAAAAATACACTAATGGCAAGAAGAATAATTACTGAACTAATTAAAAACACTGATTTGTAAATTAATTACCGACTTTAGTGAAAAAACCCGTTTTTTAAAACTTATAGTGGAAATAACTGTCAAAATATGGTGGTGTGGTCAAGATAACTAAAAATATATAAAATTTTAGGACTCATTTTTTTTTTCAGTCCTGTCATTAAACTTTAATGATGAACCCTATTCAATATCAAAGCTTGATATTGCTTCGTTTAGTTGTAATTAAAACATTTTGATTGACATTCACACCAAATTTTTCGATTTTGGTCGGCCATATGTTTATTTCTTTAGTAAACAGAGTTCTCAGAGTGACTCTGCAACCGAGACAACGTATGTATGCGTATGTACACTGATAAAAAAATTGACTTGACTCAAGAGCCAAACTCTTGAACCAAGAATACCATTTTGAAGAAAATGATTTTCTTGAGTCAAGAGAATAAATTCTTGAGCTAAGAAATTATTCTTGGTCTAAGAAATTTTTCTTGAGTCAAGAATTTATTCTCTTGACTCAAGAAAATCATTTTCTTCAAAATGGAATTCTTGGTTCAAGAATTTGGCTCTTGAGTCGATTCAATTTTTTTATCAGTGTATGCGTATCGACTTGAAAATAGTTGATAGGACGAAAAACATGAAGGCGTTTTATTTGCATCATAAATAATTTCTGTACGCGGGAAATTAAAAATAAATAAACAAATATTAATTAATTTTTTTAAATAACATAGGTATGATATGAGCGCTTAAGGCATGCACATTTGGTTTTACCTAACTTTTTTTTTCTTTCTATTTCTATGATTGCTATCCGTAGCTGTAATCGAGCTTCATGACTAAAAAACAATTCAGTATAACTTGAATTAGAATAATAAATCTGCGGTGGCGCATAAATATGTACTTAATAAGTGATATAAAAATGACAAAACTAAAAGTGAAGTATACAAATGAAAAAAAAGGGAGAAACAAGGCCATTAATTTCGGTTTACAGAACATAAGTATATGAAAGATAAATAAAAAAAAGGCAAAAAAAACATCAGTCGACGAATCTCTTCAAACAACCACAATCTGAAAGGGTTGGCGTTTGCCACGAGTATGAGGGCATGAAGGATGCTTTCAAGTGGAATAGATGGAAGGGGAAACATGAGATGAAGGAGAGAAATAATGGGTAACGCGAAGAGAGGAGAAAGGACCAAATCGACAAAAAACATAAGAGAAGAAAGACTAAGAAAACTTAAACTCGGCGTGCATTCGAGGCAAACGCCGCCCGTCGCGCTGTCGACCGATGAAGACGGATGGTGGTTCTCATGAAAAAATAAAAAACAACTAAAAAGACCAAAGAGAAAGATAATTCTCCGGGGATATAGAACCAAAAAGAAGATAGTGAGAGATATGAAGAAAGTAAGCGATAGAGAGTAAAGAAGAAAGAGTGAGAAATGTATAACGTTGTGAAGAGACACACTGATAGCGAAAAATGGACTAACAAAGAACGGCATCACGATGGGAACATGTCTCTCTCTTTCTCTTCTTTTCCTCAGGCTACGCTCTCAAATTAACAGCATACCGATTTCTAGTCTTCTTTAACAGTACTATCGACGAGAATTCCAAAAAAAATTCACCGGTACGAATCTCATCTAAATGATAAACGTCTACTCGCTCAATCATCTTGAATAATCTATTTCCAAAATTATTCATTGCAAAAAAATCCGACAGCACTAGCTTCCAAATTTTCTGATGTCTATTAATTTCTTCGGTTCTAAGATACTATTTGTCTTTCTCTAAAGAAAAAATAAATCAAATAAGCAAATGCACTCATTTGTAAGCTCCGAACTTGCTACTGATTCTCTGACATTCATATTATGGCTCTCATTCTGTCTCTTTCTCGCTTCTCTTTGTCTCATCTTCGTAATAAAGTACATGAGGTTAATTAAAAAGGCATTCGGCTCGCTACATTTACCAAGGCCTATTAATATGTGTGGGCATGGTTGCAGCGTTTTTTTCCCTGACATCAATGATTGAGGGAACGAAATTCAGTAACCATCAAAATACCGCAACCAAAAATTATCACATAGTTTCAATTTTTTCTACACATAAGCTGATTTATGATATATCTATAATGATTCACAATAACTTACATAGCAAAATTTCTTCTTTGTTATTTTTCAAAATTTGGGTAGTTTTTGAGTTATTTAACAATTTAATTGACCACTTGGATGTCAGAATTGAATTTTGAAAAGTAAAAGTTATTGATTATCATAACGAGAAGTTACAAAAAATATAACTTGAGTATCATTTCATTATCGTTATGAGTTCCCATTACGTGTCGTGCGAAAAGCTCATAATAGATATTCGATAGTTTTCGTTTTGGGATGGCATAATTTAAATGTTCACATTTTGGAAAAAACTTTTCTGTCTCGATGTTGTTTCAATGCACCACTCTGTTGCAGAAACCTTAACATATTTCAATTTATATTCGGAATCAAAGTATACATAATAGAACTCTGTGATATAACAACTCAGTATTTGTAGCTCAGTTTAGACAAATTAGCGACTGTACAACTATGCCATTTAGTATATAGCTCCGAAAGTGCATGAGCCATCAAAGCAAAGATCGTAAAAAAATTTAAAAATATAAAATACTAATTTAATATTGCAAAGGTAAAAATTATCATACGTGTGAATAAAATCGATTATAAAAAAAGTATCAAATACTTCTCACGTCTCTTTCACTAGCACCTTATATATTACATATTATATACGAAATATATATAAGTGTATATATGATTTCACAGTATGGGCTTTGCTCGCGTCTTATGATCGCCTTTTCGCATACACAGAGGTGACTTTAAGTGCGGGGCAATAAATTAACAACGTTGGGTTACGCAAGGATCAAATGTCTCTCGAAGTATGCCAAGAGATTTATGAGTCTACCTCTACTGACACAGCATACAGGAATGAAACGGAACAGAACAAAACAGAATAAGAACGTGTACGAGTATTCGCTTATTATAGGCACTCGATTTAATAGTGTACAGTCAGTGAGTTGCTGCTCCTGCTGTTGCTGCTGCTGTTGTTGGCGTACATGAATTGCTTCTCTTCTATACCAGCTTAAGTAAACTGGCCCAATCTGGTCAATTCTTTTTCAGTGTTTTACCTCCAGGACACGCAGGACTTTTCAGATTAACAACTTGCCGGATGTTGTAATCGAGTTAATAAGGCGCGGCTCAGCCACTCGCAGCCCAATTAAGCTAAGCTTTCCTTGGCCACCTCTAGGCCTAACCTTGAAATGTTTCTCGATTAGATACCACGACCCCATTAATTATATTCTTTCTTGTTAAACTGTCCAAGAGAGTCTGAAAGTGAGAAACATAATAAGTTTCATTTTAAAAAGAACACACGTGATTAAAGAGATCTCCGTTTTAGAATCAAAATTCTATATTAATCCTGTATGTTGCGTGTGTGTGTATCTGTACATAATCGATAAGAATTTAAGATGGTCAACTAGTAAGTTTTGATATCAAGTCGAAATAACGGGG
This sequence comes from Cotesia glomerata, assembly GCF_020080835.1. NCBI lineage: Eukaryota > Metazoa > Arthropoda > Insecta > Hymenoptera > Braconidae > Cotesia > Cotesia glomerata. The sequence continues at coordinate 13,721,235 of NC_058158.1, read as the reverse complement.
ATTATAATCTGGAATCCAAAGGAACAACGTGGGAATGCAAAACGATTCGAGTGATATATACGTTTTAGATTCTATTAAAAATACCTCTTTATTTTTTTATACTCATTTCTGGCTGTGGAAAAATTATAAGTCAAATGCCATTACGATATCCGAGGCTTTCTTTCATGGAAGTAATATTTCATCAGCCACCCTCTATTTTTTACTTCTGTCTAACATTTCTTGTTTAACATTTTTTACTGTCTCGATACACTTCCGGAGAAAATATCGTTTTAACGATCAAAGAAAATTTAAAATAACATTAATGGAAATGTTTTATTTTTCAGGCTCAGTTTTTATATATTTTTGAATTTTCTTTTTTCTTATTTCTGTTATGTGGTCTAGTGAATCTTCAAATACAAGCGAGAATATAATGACCTGGTTTGTCTTCTGATTAGGTGGTAATGCGATTTTAATCTTCACTCTATGGAGTCAAAAAAAAGATTACAAGCGATCAACAGAGACTTATGAGTAGCAGAACAAAAAAATCTTTATCCTGGAGTTTATAATAAAATGTTGGATCGAATAAAAGAAAAAATTTTCTATTCCATCGGTGGTATCGTTCACTCTCTCTTATCTTCAGTATGGCGGCCTTCAAAAGCATACAGACCCAGCGAGATTCAGAGGATCATTCATCATCGTCAGCATTTCCTCCGCCTCCTCCGGGCCAGACTTCCCCGTTTGGTTCTTTAGTTGCTCCTCCTTTTATCTTTCTTTTCTCTCCTCTTTTTCACTTCATAGTGACCCTTTTTGAATATCTCCGACATCGCCATCGCTGAAAGTTACCGCCGTAAGAGATTAATTTTTTTACCAAATTATTTTAATTTTTACTTCAATGATTTATTTATAGACAGTTTTCACTAATCAACTTCCCTAGCCGTTATTAATTAGAATGAAATTTGTTTAAAAATACTGCAGTCTTATTATATGACCAGTTTTAGCAGAAAAAAAAATGGGCGATGAATTTATGTTTGAATTTTATCAACTAGCAGGAACTCTTAAAAAATTGATTACATTCCTCCAAGAAATGTAGAGCAACTTTTTTCATGTTTACACACAAACATTTTCTTTCAAAATTATAACTAATAATAAAAAAAAAATTAATCCATCTGTTCTAGCTGCGATTAACAACAAAATTCATTTGCACTCTTTTGTTTTATGATTAAAAAAATAGATAAAATGCTGCAACATTTAAAAAATTCAACGATATTTTTTTATGTTAAATGAATGAGAAGAGATAAAGATAATATAAGAGAGACCACATCTCGAATGAATAAAGATTTTATCTCAATGTTACAATGTCGCGTGACACAGTTATTCATGTTGCAAGTCAAAATCATAAATCTTTTTAAAAGAAAAAAAAATTATAAAATTATTGTCAACATATTTTAAAGAATAAATGTAGTAGTATTGACAAACTAGTTGTTAAGAATACTTCATTTTCATAACATAATCTATATTTTAATTTTTGTGGTCATAATCCAATTTATTGTATGTATGCGTAACAAGTGGAAAAATTTATTTTCATACACTGAGAAAAGCAATATTTTTTATGAATTAGTTCATAATACCATCAATTAAAATTTTTCTGTAATAATCAAGTTCTATTTTATTTTAACAAATCTATTGTTTTGACACGAAAATGATAAAAAATATCTGTACAGTTTGATTAAGAAAATCGATTTAAATTTATTTTTATCTAAATAAATTATCTTTATCGAAGAAAATTTGAAAATTCTTTAGACAAATTTGAATAAGTTAAAATTTACGGAAAAAAGAAAAAGGGAAAAATTACATAATAAATAGTAATAAATGTCGCTTCAAATTTAAACTTAGAAAAGTTCAAAATAATATTATTAAAATTCAAACTTTGAATGTTAATTTTCACAGATTTGAGTGTAATATTTACATTTTACAATGTAATTCTTACATAATCTGTAAAAATTACAATCTTAAACTGTAATTTTTCCCTTTTTCTTTTTTTCGTGTTCCTTCCACAAAATATTTTTTTTTTTTAAAAGAGAAGATATGACTCATGTAAATAATAATGTATAACAAACATCAATATTAAATATTACCGTCGGTATGTAAAAATGTTAAAAAAATTTTTTACAAATTTTAACATTAAATGATTAAAAAAAATTTTTGACATTAAAAATGATTGAATTTATACTCTAGATAGTGGTGCTCAAATTTGAATGATAGTAGAGAATAAAATTTCACATCGTTCAAAATTGTAAAAAAAAAAATTTATTTTAGTGGTGTAGTTTATCAAACAAGCATTTCTGAACCCAAATATGCTATCAAAAAAATTTTAGAAAAAATTTGGTTGCAACGTAATTGCTCATTATTATTCATTTGTTGTTTAATTTATTCTTTTTTTTTTTTTTTAGACAGCACAATATATTTAAGCCAGATTCCTTCTTTTGTGCCGCTAATATACATATAAAAATTGATGAAGTCGTCCCTTTTCTATTGTTACTTTTCCATAGCTATATATTTCATGATTGTAATTAATTTTTCAAGTGTCAACTCAATCTCTTCTGTAATATTTTATTCGATAGAAGTTTATGAATGATATTTTCCAAAAATACCTTCTTGACATGTTTAGTTAATGTTGTTTTCATACGCACGATAATATCAAATCAATGGAGTTATTTGTTTATGTAGATGTATATCTACCTAACATAGGTTATTATTTATATTTCACACTGTAGCAAGCATGCTAAATAAATATTTGTAATAACAACTCTATTTACTTCAGTTGTTATCCTATTAATTCATTTATATTAGTAAAACTAATATTAGTAAAACGTAGAAATCAAATAGATATGTTACTTAATATTGATAATTTATAGTTTACATATTTCAGATTAATTATGAAATTAAAATTTTTCAATTTATGTGATTAATACTTCAGCAATCACTTTAAATAACAATCAAATATGTGATAGATATTATTGTCAAATCATCGTTGTTTGAATTAATGATTAAGTACCCGAGTCAAAATTCGAGTCCCGTTTTGACCGTAAAAATGTCCCAACTCTTCGAAGTCTGATATGCCGCTGAAAATCGAGTCTGTTTTGACCGTACAAGACGGCATCGGAGAATAAGTACGGTTAAAACAGACGTACATAGGTCTGTTTTGACCGTAAAAATTTCCAAGAGTATAATATTATTATTATAAATATTATTACTATATTTGTCATCTTGTTGATTATTATTATTTCTCTTGCCATCTTGTAGTTCTTAGGCGCAAAAATTCAAATTAATAAAAAACATGAAAAGTTGACATTTAAAAATTAAAAATTAAATAATAATAATAATAATCTCAGAGAAGGGGTTTTTTTTTCAAAAATTTGAATTTTGGAAAAAAAATATTATTCTTTTCTAAATTCAGCTTAGTTCACATATTTTCACTGCAAAAAGTTTTAAAATATATAAGAATCGCAGGTAATTGTTAAATTTCACGTTTTTTAAAAGTAATTAATTTTTTGATATTTTTTCATAGTTTTTTTTTAATCCAACAATTGACGTTTTTCATAATTTTTTTTATTCTAAAATTGAAATTTTTCAAAAAATTAAAAAAAATTTTTCTATTTTAGATTTACTCTGATAAAAAAAAATATTTTACAAGTAGAAAAAAAAAATTTTTTAAATTATCAATTTTTCGATATTTTGCTAAAACTTTTTTTAACCCAAAATTTGAAATTTTTCATAATTTATTTTTAGTTAAAAAATTGACATGTTTCATCATTTTTCTTATTTCATAATTTTTCTTATCCCAAAATTAACATTTTTGAAAAAAATTTTGAAAAATTTTTCTATTTTAGATTTATTCTAAAAAAAAAAAAAAAAAATATCTATTAAGTAGAAAATAATCTAATCATGTTGATTTCACACCCCGTGAAAATGAACAATTACCGAATCTTACAATTTAAAATAGAAGTATAAGATAAATAATTGAGAATGGGAAACTAAATTTCAATTTTGAATGTCTATAAATACAATTATTATTAGTCATTTAATTTCTCCGTACAGTTCTTTTTCAGATTCCACTCAGAACTTAGTCATTTCAAGACGCATCATTTAAAAAGTTTATGAGACTACTGAGATTCATCTTTTATCAATCGGCCGTGTAGCAATGCGGGTAGCGCGTAAGTCTTGGCGAGCGATAGGTTCCGAGTTTGGTTCTCGGTTAGGGCAAAGCGATTTTTATTTATTTCTTTATTTACGAAGCCTATTAGGTAAAGTTATCATAAGTAATCCTTTCCTCCTATCTCCTTACTCCTTAATCTGCACAAACTGGACAATAAATAACCCCTGTTCGTAAAAAAAAGACTCTCCCGAATTTGGGAAATCATTCATTTTTGTTTTTTTTGTTACAAAATTAATTTATATATTTTTTTGTGCTCATAAACGATTTTGATAGTAGTAATTGTAATAATTGTTAATAACAAATTTTTATGTTAATGACAATTATTATTAATCACTACTACTTATTTCTTATAACAATAATAATTATTATTCATAATAATAATTATTATTATTGCAGTGATTAAAACAAAAAAAAAAATAAATAAATGGGATTTCAGTTGGATTTGAACCCGGACCCCTAAGAATTTCAAAATTTAATTTATTATTTATTATTATTATTATTATCATTATTTCAAGCCTCGTTTGACCGTAATCGTGGTAGAATGGGACAAAACTCCACTACACGGAGAAAAATTAATAATAGTATTTACTATACGAAAATATTAACTCCTACTATCTAAAATAGTAATAAAATTAATTACTCTCTTAAAATGAATCAGTAGAATTTCACTGTTTCACAGTTATAAGTATACCAAGTGGTATACTTATAACTGTGAAATAGTGAATATACCACTAATTTCCAGTGATTTTCACTGTTTCAGATTTAGAGAGTAGTCAAAAAATAATAGGTGTTATCATTGACAGTTGTACTAGTTACTATTAATAATGGTAACGATTACTATCGAAAATGATAATTGTAACTATTAAAAATTATAACTGCTATAATCGAGGATGGTAACTGTAATCATCTCAGATTGTAAAAATTCTGAAAGAAAAAATAATATAAATTTATTTTATTCAATTCTTTATTTGCATCCATATTTTAGTTATGAACATTTTTTCGTTTAAAATATTAAAATAAATAATAACACAATCGTTTAAATCCATATATGATAAAAATTTCCAAATATTAGAGCTGTTATTAATTATTTTGAATGATTGACTATGATTATCAAAATAGCAATCATCCAAGATTTGGGTTACTAAAAAAGTCTTATTATTATCAATTATTAATATTTTTTCACAAGATAAAATAATGAAACATTATTTGATGGTTCCATTATGATTGAATTAATTGTTATCCTATAATCTATATTATTAAGAAGGGTTTACACATTTTTCCTCTCTCTCGCCCTCTATTGGACAAACGAAAGTATCTCTGTCATAGTTGTACAACAAATGGAATCTTAAAACGCATTTTATGCATAAATAAATGAAAATTTTCCAAAAAAAGCGCTCCGCTCTTCGATAGATAATTTAATTATCTATCGAAGAGCGAAGCGTTTTTTTTTCTAAATTTTATCACATACATGAGAAAAACACGTTTGAAAATCAACTATAAACCGCTCTTAAGAGAATATCGTTGAGAGAAAAAAACTCTATCTCTAGATTCATAATCAATAAATGATCTTATATCTTGTGAATTATTGACATTTTTACAGATATAAGCTCACTCCAACATTATACTCATCGAGACCTTTTGAGTACCCACATCAATTTTTCATATATATATATATATATATATATATATATATATATATATATATATATATATATATATATATATATATATATATATATAGCATATATATATATATATATATATATATATATATATATATGAAAAATATATAAAAATGCATGTGGGTACTCAAATAAAAGCTCTTGATAAGTGTAACATCGGAATGATCTTATATCTTTAAAAATCTCAATAGTTAAGAAATGACATTGTATCTTGTAAACCATTGACATTTTTTAAAGATATAAACTCACCCTGACATTACACTCATCGAGACCTTTCATTTGAGTACCCACATGAATTTTTTATATATTTATATATATTATATATATTAGGGTGTGCCAAAAAAAGACGATATTTTTTTTTTTTCACTCTTAGCCCAAAATATGATAGGATATGTCTAAACAAAAATTCTGTCAAAAGGCCATCTCTTAATTTCAATTTTAAGAGCTCCTTCATCGAACTTTAAGTTTTCCCATATAAATAACATGGAAAGTACGGTCTTAAACAGTATTTTACCCTGCAAGCTGTGAAGAAAATTTTTTTTGATAAAATGAATGATTGGACCTTTTTAAGCATTAAATTTCTGAGAAAAAATTTCATTGAGTCATAAATCAATCGTCATTATTTAAGTTTTTACGGATCTTTGAAATTTGAATTTTTTGAAAATTTTACGTTTTTTGCATTTAACAGCCAAACTATTGGAGATAGAAAAAAAAATTAAATGGCAATTTTGTAGTTCGTTTGATCCTCTATAACAAAGTTCTCAACAATTTTTTTGTATAATCAATAACAAAAAAGCTACAGACCTACAAAGTTTTGTTTTTATTATTTTTCACTTTTTTCAATTGAACTATCGATGATATAGAACAAAAAATTTAGTATAAATTTTTTAGTATATTAAATTTGCAACAAAATTGTATAGGTGAGATTTTTCGTATTATTGATGGTTTAAAGTTACAGGCTCAACAAATTCTATTTTTATGAATTTTCCTCTATATCATGTAGTATATCAATAATATATATAAAAAATTAATAAGAATTATAAAGTACATTCAATTTTTTACAAATTTATGCTTGGTAAACTTTATATACTGTCTGCAGTTCCTAGATCAAAAATTGTTTACTAAAATCCAGTAAGAATCAGAAGAACTACAATAAGAATTTGTGAAATAGAACCCTCCTTCAAGTTGTTTACTATGACTAGATTATTATAATTATGGTTTATGATGAAATATACACGATTAGATTAAATAATGATGATAATAAATTTATAATTACTTTGCAAATAAAACAGATAAAAAAGTTTTTTATAGTTTTGATTATATATTTAGACTCTAAAGAAATATGTTTCCTTTTCAATATCAATTAATCGCAATTTAACCCAGAAAAATTATTACACAAAAAGAAATTCTCAATATTTTATGTTTATGTTTCTATAAATATTAATATTTGCATTGAACTATGTGTTTTCTATAAAAATGAAGTTGTTATTGCTGCCAATATTCAAATTTAAATTCAAATTATCCTAAGGAATTCGCATTTATCGCCCTCTAAGCATTTATTGTTTTACCGCTTAATTGATAAATTTTCCCCGGGAGAACGCCAATTAGTGAATTCTATTGTCTTTCGTTTTAATTAGTCTTCAATTGAGGTTGGTTTTTTAAGAGTTATTTATGTAATAACAACAATTATACTTTTGGAAAAAAACAATGTCTAGTAAAACTAATCAAAGAAAATACATCAACTTAGTTGGCTTCGAATCGAAAAATTTAAATAATTTAAAATTACCGATGAATCGTGACTTTTTATGTTGGTTTTTCTACAAACATAGAACAGAAAAACGAATTATCCGCGAAAGTGCTAAACTTGTTCTTTTTGAGGTTAGTAAGGTGTGGAATAAGTTTTCATTGCCTGCAAACAACTCACATAATACAATCGTAAAAATTGAAAAATTGTACAAAGATTGGCAAATAACTCAAGTGAAGATCTCACCTATACAATTTTGTTGCAAATTTGATATACTAAAAAATTTATACTAAATTTTTTGTTCTATATCATCAATAGTTCAATTGAAAAAAGTGAAAAATAATAAAAACAAAACTTTGTAGGTCTGTAGCTTTTTTGTTATTGATTATACAAAAAAATTGTTGAGAACTTTGTTATAGAGCATCAAACGAACTACAAAATTGCCATTTAATTTTTTTTTCTATCTCCAATAGTTTGGCTGTTAAATGCAAAAAACGTAAAATTTTCAAAAAATTCAAACTTCAAAGATCCGTAAAAACTTAAATTATGACGATTGATTTATGACTCAATAAAATTTTTTTTCAGAAATTTAATGCTTAAAAAGGTCCAATCATTCATTTTATCAAAAAAAATTTTCTTCACAGCTTGCAGGGTAAAATACTGTTTAAAACCGTACTTTCCATGTTATTTATATGGGAAAACTTAAAGTTCGATGAAGGAGCTCTTAAAATTGAAATTAAGAGCCGGCCTTTTGACAGAATTTTTGTTTAGACATATCCTATCATATTTTGGGCTAAGAGTGAAAAAAAAAAAATATCGTCTTTTTTTGGCACACCCTAATATATATATGTATATATGAAAAATATATCAAAAATGCAAGTGGGTACTCAAATGAAAGCTCGTTATGATTGTAATATCGGGATGAGCTTATATCTTTATAAATGTCAATCAGGATGGTAACTACTACAATTCAGATGGTTTACATAATTATTTAAATAATATTTACTACTATCAAATTCAGTTAATAGATTTTATCATAACTAGATAGTAAACTCTACTATAAAATTTTCTCCGTGTAGTTACGGTGAAACCAGGCTCAGTTTAAATGAGCTATCAATACAGCGCTAAGTCTGTTTTGACCGTAAAATTGAGATGGGAAAAAATTACGGTTAAAACGGAACTCGAATTTCGACTCGGGTAATAGAACAAATTGCATATTTAATAAGAATATAATAATGACAACTGATGCATATTTCAATAAAGTGAAGATATACAACGATGGAAGAAGGATAATGATAATTTTAAGTTTCAGAATATTTGCAAGAATTTCAATTATTAACATTAAAGTAATAACAAGATTCATTTTTTAATAATTGTGGATAATAATTTTTGAAAATAGTAATGATTTCAAGAGTATATAAAAAGTTATAAGATGAATTTTATGCTGTGTAATATTTAACAATTATCTTTTCATTTATTTTATCAAGCATAATAATAAGGTATTTTTATAATTAGAATTTATTGCATTGTTATTTTTGTAAGTATGATTCATAGACCAGCGTCAATATCAGCAAAAAAAAATTTATAATAACGTTTTAATTACTTTATCGAATTATTCAAAATTAATTTGACCTAAAAAAAATTTATCTAAAATTGTGAGCTTCGATAAAATCGGATTTTTTATTCGAGATAATTTTAGAAATTTTTTTTTCAATGAATATACTTTTAAATTTGAACATATTGATAGTTGAAAAATTAAATAAAATTGGATTATTTATCAAATCAGTAAGAAAATATTTTTATATGATTTAAAACAATAAAAATTAATTCAGATTCATTTAAAAAAATTGAGATGAGAAAAATTCTGATAAATAATATATGAGTATGTCAGTAAGTTATGTGATGGATTGCAGGAAATTTCGAAACAAAATTTTGTTTATACTTCAAGATATCATAGTAGGTATTTAAAATTTATTTATAATATAAATTTATTGCAAATTTTGCTAATCTAGCTCATTGATTAGACAAATTTTGACTGCAAACCAAGTATCGATAACTGTTAAGAATTTTCAAATAATTTTTTTAATTTTTTTTTTTTAACTAATCTTCTATCTCAGCCCGTTATAAACTAGTCGAAAATAAGTATAAACGTTTAGTTTTTAATGGTTGTTTTGCACATTTAAATCATATCGATAATTAATATTGTTTTTTTCCAATCAAGTAAATCTGGATTATTTGTATAATTATTGCTGCTAAACATTAATAGAATAAAAAATTGAATGCAAAAAAACTATAATTTTATGATTCTCTAATAATTTTTAAAATTATTTACTAATATTGTTAAGAAAAATAAGTACATTTATCACATATCGACGTTCTAATTAGCAAATTGTCTAACTCAATTTTAGAGAATCTTCTATTTGTATAAAAAAAACAATTATTTCAAAATTTATTATCACTTTAAAAAACCATTTAATATCATGAATATCTAATAGAGATATAATATTTAGGTTTGAATCATTCAAATAATTTATAATTGGATTATTGCTACATCAAAATGCTAAGAAATCACCCTCTAAAAAATAAGGAGTTAGACAAATTGCTAATTAGACCGTCGATATGATTCAGGCTATAATGAATCATTATAAAATAATTAAAAAAAAAAAAAACGAATCGATAGGGTCCAGTAGAATAACACAGTTCAAAAAAGGGCAGTAGTTTTTTAAAGTAACTTCTACCGACATCTATGATCAACTTATAAGAACTCGTACATACATAACACGTGTGTGTAATGTGTGTGACTGGTGAAGATACTCCTTAGGAAAGTCGTTATACTTGTGCAGGCACCGATTCAACATACAGAACGTTTATCGGCCAATCATGATATGCTTGTACACGTTAGTTTGTTTCCACATACGACCGAGAGATGGTATAAGATGGTTAAAATTAAAGCAAGAAACACGTCCACCACTAAATATTAATCTAACACTACATAAATAATATCCAAGTAATAAAATTGGAATAATTATCGCACCCCTAACTTAAAAAATATTAAATATAACTGCACATAACTCAAAAAAAACTTACACTTAAAACCTCTGTACTAGTCTACAAGTCTAAAGAAACTAAAGCTCAGAGAAAACTGCTAAAGGAAGAGAGTATGACATCACTGTATGTAAAGATTGCAAAGGTCCTGCCGAGGGTTAGGCAATATTTCTAGTAATAATTCTTCGGGTTCAGTCAATATAGAAGTAAGAAGGTTGACGAAATAGGAGCAAAATCAGCGGGAGGGCTGCAACCTGCTTTTACCCATCCCAACTAAGCAGCAAAAACACGAAGCTCTTTAAATTACGACCTGACTATTATTACTTAGTTATAGCCGTCATAAATCGTCAGCCCGTTACGTTTCAACTAAAGTCATTTTAACACCCGTAACGAAAAGAATAAAAGGGATCAAACAAGACTTAATATTTCAGTTTTTCAATTTTTATGCTCTTTATTTTTGCAACTGAAAAATTTTTTTTTTTGTCAGAAAAATTTGTAATATTAAAGATTCTATTGTTGTTCACTAATATAATATTGAACTTCATTACATTATGCTTGGACCTCTACAAAGCGTAAATAATAGTTACATGTAAACAACTTCAACAAAATTTTAGTGGATATTTATTCAAAAGTTTTCCCAAGTTATTTAGCATTTTTTTTTTATTTCTTTACTGATTTCATTTGTTTATACATCAATATTTTTTCGTTGAATTTAATGTAATTAAGTATTTGTTTATTTACAATGCCTAAATATAAGGTTTTTTCTGTAGTATAATTAGATCGTGAATTTAATATCGTTACCAACTTTTTAATATCACGTGTTTTATTTTTTTAAAATTTTTCAGCAGACGATAAAATCGGTTTATTATCACCATTGGTAGAATAGAATTTGATAAATTATAAAAATTATTCAAAAATTCTAAACTAATGTTTTATTTATTATTTCCTGATCGATATTATAAAATAAAAACTTAAAAATGATAAATTTCGTAATAGTAATGTTAAAGTGATATTAATTAAATTTTCATTATTGTTAAAACTCGTTAAAGACTTCAAAATTTTTAGATCTATTTCTACTCTTTAGGATTCTATTTTTTTAACAGACTGAAAAAAATCCAAGCAAAAACAAGAGACCTCTAATAAATCTCTAATAGTTTAGATCTTTGGTAAGAAAACACGATAAACCAACATTTTTTTGGACAAGATAAAAAAAAATAAAGTCGTTTTTTCACTCTGATCTATATCTAACGTCCAAAAGTATCTAATGTGATGTAATTGGTTATGAGAACCGTACATCTTAGCATATCAGTCTATTTTGAAGTTTTTCTTTATTTCTCACTTAATTTATCAGTTCCCTGTCATCTCACTCTGACTCGTAAGTTACAAAGGATTAGCTAAATGATTCTCAAAGCTACATAAAATTGATAAACAAACCAAGTAACGTCATTATTTAGTAAATCACCTGGCACAACTTATTTCAGAATGAAAACAGAAAGTTTTTTCAGACTGAAATAGATTTAGACCAGTTTGGCATTATTTTTTTCTCACCAAAAAATAACAAATTAAATTTAATTATTAGTATTGTAAAAGAAGAGAAGAATAAGACAAAACAACTTTAAACTGAAAGTAAGAAATAGCATTACACTAAAATTATACTTTTTGCATCGTACGGATGAAAACTTAGTTTTAGTGCCTAGAATCTGTTCGAAAAGATAATTCAAGGTTGATGTAAGACTCATGCTAAAAACATTGCGCTCGTCACATAACATCCGGGAATCCTAGCTAAGCAATACGTTATACTTCTCGAAATGTGCTAAATAGCTAATACGAAGCAACCTTTTACCGTTACGATCTACATTTTACCCATTAAAACACAACTGGAGTAATATAAAAATTATTCTTGCAAATCCGGTTTATGTTTAAGTAGCAACGTATTTTTAAAAAAACACTACATCAGAGGTCAGAAAAAAATAGCAAATAGATTATTTAAGTAACTTTGTAGGCATTATTCAGAACTCAATCTTATTTATAAAAAAACTCAAAACTATTCCAGTTTAGCACAAACTCATAAGAATTTTGAACTTTAATAACCTCAATCAAAAACGTGACTTGCTTGACAAGATCGCGTCCTCCATAAATAAAAGTATTAGCAAATTATGCGTATGTACACTATCCGTTTGAAGAGTGCGACAGTGCTTGATTCTTTATATAAAATTGAGATGAAATATATGTAAAGCCAATTTATTCATAATGTGATTGGTCTATATTAAGGCGAGCACACATTATTTCTAGTTATAGAAAACAAAGGATGATTTAGCATTAAATGAGCTTACCGAATTGACTTCTCATCCAAGGGTAGAGTGGGCTAGGTAAATTAGCGCTCGCTGCACCCTGAGGTGTACTTTGTTGCTGTTGTCCTAATGGTGACGTTACAACACCTTGATGTTGTTGTGTCGGATTCTGTTGCTGATTGTGAATGGCAACAGGTTGAGTTTGATTATTTGGTTGTTGCTGGGGCTGCTGTTGGTACAGCATATGTTGCTGCTGTGCCTGAAGATGCTGGTGTTGTGATTGTTGCTGCTGTGTAAGCTGGGACTGCTGAGCCTGCATGTGAGGATGCTGGGCATGCATTTGGTGATGCATCTGTGTATCCACAAGTGGCGGGCTATCTGGACCATCAAGAACAGTACCTTGATGGTCAACTGCTGCAGCTTGGAGCTTACAACTTGCATAAACAATAGGTGTAGAAGAGTGGCCATTTGGTGTGGGTGTATGACCCATGTGGGCCATCCCCGTTCCTGGAGATGATGACCTGTATCCAGCCATACCGTCCATACTTGAATGGTCTTGTTGTTGTTGGTAGTAAGCGGCATTTCTAATGTCCATTCTATCATAAGGTGGAAACCTTGGGTAAGGCATACCTTGTTGAGTACCTGCTGCACCATAATGATGTGCAGGAACTCCCTGCCTGAGCATTGATGGATCACAAGGATCAGCAGCTTGCTGTGGCTGCTGGACACTCTGACCCTGCTGGGGCACCTGAACGGCAGCTCCATAGTGCTGCTGGTGCTGATGGGGGTGTTCCACCCCGCCATTACGCAGGTCTGGGATATATGAATTCGCAAAGTAAGAACTCATGCTACTATACTGTCAGCTTAATCCCACACTTTTCCACCAACTTTGTGCACTGAACACAAACACAACTATTTCACAATTATTTAAAATAAATTTATCAATTATTTTGTTATTCAAAATTTTAATAAATTAATTCTTTTGTACTTGCGTAAGATCATCGGTATATCACTTGTCACTCACTTTATCTCGTAACACTCACACTTTTTAAAAAGACAACTTAGACATGAAAATTTTTTAACTTTTTTTTTGACTTATCACATCACATTCACTGGGCTCACTTAGTAAAAACATTTATCACATTAGACTATAACTTGGAACAACTGAAGCACTTTTTATAAGCTTATATTAATAGGGAGGAGAGCGTTATTTAAATATAATTTTATATTCATTGAAAAAAGGCGTCACTTGTCAAAGTTCGTCGTCTGCTGGATTTGGACGGTGAACTTTCTCAGAATCTTGAGATACTGCAATAAATAATATTTTTTGATCTTCCGACCAGCTCGCTGACGACACTACGCCACACCTGAAACAAAACAAACATTTACAATTTACTATCAGCTCAATCAAAAAATTTTTTTTTCTATTTTTATTATATTATTACATGATACGAGTCTTAATAAATATGCCAGAGAGAATAAAAAATTTAATACATATAATGACTTTGCCAAGCCATGTTAAAGACTGGGGACTCATCGCTTTCAATGATAGACGGCGAGGTACACACGTGCTCGTCACGGTGACGACCATCACCCAGACTTAAAAGTCTTCCATCGACTAACTCGTTAGTTGTGGGTGGATCGTATGATGGTTAAATTTGGAAAAAAAATTGCCGACTTTACTATTATCGTAGCCACCACAATGTTATGAAGATTAACGAGCTTTGTTATGTTATATCTATCAATATTCATTTTAATTAAATGCTTGACAAATATTTATTTTTTTGATATTCGTCGAACTACTTCTGATGTAATTCTCGATAAATTTTCATTTTTGTTTCAGATTATTACGTAACTCTGTTGTGTAGGATTAAATTTTTATTAAATGTCTTCAATTTCTTACAATGTTGCTAATATTTCATTCAATGTTATTAATTTTGACTCATGAACATCACGATTTGTTATGCAACGATGAAAAATACCAGGAAGGATCGAGTTTGCAAAAAGGTGTAAAGGTGAAAACTAAAGGGTTTAAAATAAAGAGCTAAAAGAAAAGAAAAAAGAAAGAAGACCCTTATGACATGAGCTATTTAAAATTCATTGTCCTAGAAAACTTCTCTTGAAACTAGTGCTTGTATAAACAGAATTTTTTTTAATAATTGTGAATATTCTAACAATTCTAGAAAACTGATAATTCTTTCAGTACTTAATGATACTCATGCGCTGATTTTTATTTGAAATATTTAAAATTTTTTTGTTAACATTATTTTAACAAATTTAATCATTCAAAAATTGTGTGTATAATATGTTTATTATTTTTTATAAATTCAATTATTTATATTTACGTTATTTGTTTTCATTTTATTAATTTTTTATCATTGGAAAAATTTTTAAATTTAAACAAGAGTAAATCAGTTTTAAAATTTTTTATGTTAAATACGTATTTTAATATAAATTTAATGAAAGATAATAAAATTTATTATTACTCCATTGATTGAGATCAAACATGAATTAGTTTTAAATATAAAAAAAGTTTTTTTAAATGGCACATCACCGTTATTAGTCAATTATGAGTCCGATAAAATTTAACGCATATACATTACATAGTTAATGTATTCACATATACACGTGCGCGCGTATACATGACTCTCTAAAATCGTCTGAATAGTGGGACCTCAGAACATCATGTTAAAATACTGAGAACAATTCGATTGTCTAATATCAAATTAAAATAGAAAAAATTTCTAATTTTAAAATATTTTAATTTTCTTAAGAAATGTTAAAAATGCTTGGATGAGTTGAAAATTCTTTTTGATTTTTTTCGAGAAAATAAATTGAAAAAATTTAGCTCCCCGTATTGGCGAAACTGTAAACTCTCTTCTCAAGAAGATCTGGTCAGACGATAATGCCTAATGATACTAAGTCAATCTGCTCTACCGACTGTCATTAAATTTTTTAAAGTCGTTTATCGTCAAAATTTAAAATTAATATAGAATATGAGTTTGATTCAACAATAAAGAAAATGTTAAATGATATTAAAAAAAACAAATAGTGTGTTGCGACAAGTTCCATTAGCAAATTAAAAAGTAATATTATTATACTAAGCTCGGTGGAGCATACTTATAGTCTGAAAGATTCATGAATATATTTGAGTGTATATGTAAAGATGAGACTTCACCTGCGCCCATTGAAAATATATAAATGGACATATGTATAGAATCGAATGGAATATATGGTTGACAATTTTGCGAATGCTTTGTTGTCATCAACAGCGGCAGCGCAGAGTGTGATCCCAGGGGCTGGTAACCGACCCTTGGGAGTTGACGGTACACGCGAATGTGGTTCGGGTCGGACACGGGACGATCGCGATTAACATTCCGGCCGTTAGCTCGCTGTTCGCGCGGCGCTTTCATTAATTCTAGCGTATTGATTCTCCGGATTGATGAATGGTCGCCGATAGCGATTCTATGTGCTTCGTATCCCTCCATATAAATTTTATCGCCCTCCCTTCCTACCTCTCTTCAACACTATACTACTCCTACTATTACTACTACTATACTTTTATCACCATTACAATCATTCAACTTGTTTTTTACGCCAGAACAATTCAAAGTACACCAAAATTAAACTGTTTTAGTTTAATCGTTTTGTAATCGATGTTATTATTGAATTTTTTACCTGAAGATCCTTGATTTATCGGTCCTTTACATTCCCAAAAAAATAAAAAACGTACATGATTCAAATTAAAATAATAAACATATAAAAATAAATATATTTAGACACACATTAACACTGATGGAGATTATTGGAGTTTATTCAGATGAGAATATTTTTTAACAAAAAAGTTATTTGAAAGAATTTCTTTGTCTTGAATCAAGCAGAAATATCACCGAACCAATTATGAACAGATACTTGTTCTAAACTATTAAAATAGTCTGAATGACCAAATTTTTTATTTTATACAAGTTAGAAAGATAATAGAAAATGAAAAAATGCCACTCTGAAAATTTGACAAAGCTTAGAGAAAATTTTATATATAAAAAAAAAAAAAAAAAAAAAAAAATAAAAATTGAAAATGGTAATAAAGAAGAAATTTTGAGTTTTTTCTAAAAATAAAACAAAACGTTGATTATGAATCTGTATAATTTTTTTTATGTAATAACGTCCTCAAAACTTAACTTTTTAGAAAGCAATTCATAATCTAAGACGAGAATCGGTTTTTTTTTAATCACATTTTTTGGGTTGAGCAAAAAAAATTTTTAATTTGTTGGGAAAGGTTTTTAATGGGGTAAAAACCGAGAAAAAATATGTCAGTCAAATTGAAAGGGATCGGGTTCAAAAGTGGTCAATTTATCACGAGATGTCCAGAATATGAATACGAATAAAAATTTTTTACATTGGGGTCAGTAAACTAATAACAGTGAAAAAACAATTTTCTAAGCGGGAAGTTAAAAATAAGGCGGGAAAATAACTAAATATAGTGTTTATCATAAGAGTAGAATGAAAATAAAAATTCATGGGAAGGATTTAAATTTAAAATTGAGTATTTTTGAGTGGCGGCATCCTTCGGAATAATGATTAACTTTTTTGATGAGTTGAAAACTAAAACAGTGCGATGGTAATCCAAGAGATGGCGTAACCGATATTACGATGCAATAAACAAGAGAATAGAAAAAAACGGGGTGGAGCTGGCTTGACAGCTGGGTGGGTTCGGGGTAGAGGTGATTGAAAAGAGGGTGGAGCGTCACGTGACGCCATCGTAGGATTGGGAACGATGACGTCATTTTGCTACGATGGCCTCTATTTATCAAAATGGCTTCAATTTACGACACATCCCGAGTTATAGATAATATTTCGAATTCATACCTATAATATCAGAACATTGAATCCCATTAAATCACATCGAGTGTCTGTCAATGTTCAAGTTCATCAGAGGTCAATAATCGTTTTAAATTTGATGGTGCAAATAGATGCATTATTTCAGAGAGAGGTCATTAAGTTACAAATCCAATAAAATTATTTTGGGCTATAAAGAATAATTAGCGCAAGCGATGCTGAAATCAATGACATTGTAGCTTCATTTGGTAATAATACTTTTATGGGTGATGATTATGTAGAGAGGGTATTTTTTTTAATCATAGAGATTTTGGAGAAAATATAAATGGAAAAAAATTTTTCTTTTTTCATTACCATTGGGACACAGTAATTATGAAACTTTATGTAACTCCTGATCTATTACTACTTTTTAAATGAATATTACGAAATAATTGTTTTAATTTGCAGTTAAAATTAAAATTAATTTTCTTAAAAAATTTACCAGAAAATTTCGAAGAAATTTATTTTTCATGTATCATTCTAGTTCATCAATAAGTCAAGAAACTTATTAGAATCTGCAGTCATATCTTCCAGCTAAATAACAAGAATTCTTCATAGAGCTGTCTTGACGCGTACTATAGGTGATTAATTCAAGACAAAGTGATGCAATAAATATTCTGTCAGAAACTTAAATATCGAATGCTTCATATTGACAATACCAAATTTATTTTACGTTAAGTAGATGTGAAATCTTAAGAGTTAAGAACAAAAACGAAAACTTCACACTGTTTATGTTAAGAAAATATATAATCGTGCTAATAGTATTATTAGTTATTAATATTCAGAAAAAAAAAAGGTTTTTAACACCTTTCTGATGAATTATTGCTAGTTATACATTGAAATTTTTTAAACTTATCCTTAACGTATAAAAAAAAATTAATTCGAGAAAAAAATATCAGTGAAATATTACAGCTCAGCACTACAGGAATTTGAACCTAATGTAATGATTTAAATGATAAAAGAGAGCCAGATTGATTGAAATGTTGTATTAAAGTAATATAGCTAATGAGAACTTTAGGATATACATATACGCTATTTCAGTCAAGCTATCGATTCTTCTAGAAAATAATCCGTTTCTTTTTTATTTTATTTTTATTTTTCGACAGATATGATGTCTATTATGTTATTATGATAGTCTCTTCATGAGCTCTCTTAATACGAGATTCAAACTTTTATCCAATTCTTATTATAAAATAAATAATCAAACGAAGATATGTCTTCATATTATATAATGATAAATTTGTCAAAAAGGAATGTACATGGGAAAAAATTTGTGAAGTCTTTGAGAAAGAAATAGCCCGAGTCGAAAAATAACTACGGTTTTAGGTCTCAAATGTGAGTTTAAGTCTCATTCATGTCTCAAATAGTCATTATTTTTCGGAAAAGTCTCAAGAAGACCTCAAACACTTCGGTCTACGAGTAATTACTTTAAAGTCTCATTTCGCTCTCAATCCAAATATTTTGAAGTGAGAAGTAAATGAGATATATAATGTGGAACTTAGAAATATTTCCACATTTATACACTTAGAAAAATTTTCTCTTTTGATAGAAGGTATAATTTGGAACTTAGAAATATTTTCTTATAACGATGTTAAATGTGTATAAAAGTACGGTATTATTTATGTTGAATTTTATTATTTATGGTATTATTTATGTCGAATTTTATTATTATATATTTTTAGTTTACTTGAAATATTATATTTTATGCTTTTTCTAGTTCTTACTTGAGACAGAGTAAGCGACAACTCTCTAATGTGTAAACGAATTATTTCATAAATTTATCTGGTGATCCATACTTGAAATCGCATGACTTAATGACAGAAAGTATTATTCATTTTTTTTCTTAATAAAAAAATTAAAATAGCTGACAAATCAAAAATATATTTCCATAAATAATGAATTTTCATAAGTAATAAACACAATGTTTAAATATTGGAACAATTTTTTCCGAAACCCGTATACTTAAAAATTTTGTACCCTTGAAAAGAACTAAAATACAAAGAAAGCCTTTCAACTTTTACGACTCTAATACTTTAAAGAGCTATAAAAATTTTATTTGTCTACACTACTTTCAAAAAAGTTTTGGCCATATGTCTGGCTATGTACAACACTCAAATGTTAAATTCTACACAAACATTTTTACACTTTACACAATGACGAAAAATTTTTTTCTGCCCTCCGGCCGGAAAATGGCAACTTTCTGGCCGCTGCGCTAAACAAAGTTACCACATTCCGGCTACGTCGAGCAGAAAAATAGTATACACACCTTGGCCAGTAAATAAAAAAGCCTCAGATCACATGTTTGTCAACCTCGGCTTCGCCTCGGCCAACAATTGATCTGAGACTTTTCTTATTTTACTGGCCTAGGTATGTAATATACTATTACTGTGTATTATAACGAAATTCGGAAACTATAATTTATTTTTCATTTATAATAAACCTCTCATAACTTTTGAACGGCTTGACCGATTTGATCGTGGTTGGTGCCATTCGAAAGGGCTTGACTGAACTTAGATTTTGAATAAGGTACCCGCGGGTAATAAGGCCTATCGGGTAATAAGGCCTAAGTGATAGAAATGATATTTCAAATAACCGCTTCCGCTAAAGGCTTCTCTAGTAGAAGCGTCTAGCATAGAAATGTCGCGAAAAGCTTATAGAGTTCCGATACAATGTTCCCTGTTTTCTATATTTCATCATCCGTCATATGCTAAAATTGCGCAGAAGAATTCCTAAAAAACGGTTTGAGCGAATAGTAAACATTCTTTATACTTTTATATTTAATAATTTAAAATAATTGTTCTAATTTTTATCAACATCTTAAAAAGTATTGTTGCTAAATTTAACTGATGATTGATCTCTTATACCAATTTTATAAAGTATAGTATAACTATTTCCAGTATGTTTAACCCGCAGGCCTTATTACCCTACCGTAGTAAAATAAGGCCTATTCTTAAGGTTTTTAAAAAAATTAAATTTTGTGTTTGTTTATGGTGAAAATTACCATTACTCCATTATGTTTTGTGGCTAATGTATTGATATAAAAATTAATGATACATTTCAATAATTAAATGCAATATTTTTGATTTTTTTCAAAATCTCCCTTAGCTAGGCCTTATTACCCGCCGGTACCTTATACTTTGGAACGATTCGAACCGGTAGATTTTGAGAAATCGCAAAAAAACTACAAAAAAAAATTTTTTCAAATGTTGTTTTTTTGGAATAACTTTTAAATGGCTTTACCGATCAATTTCAAAAACTAATCAGCTCTTCACATAAAAAAACCACGTCGATCGCCGCCAGTTCGGTCAAAATCGGTTGATTCGTTCGTGAGTTATCGTTGACGAAAGAAAACCGAAAAAAGTGTTTTTTCGGAATTACTGCAAAATTTTTTGTTCTATCAATTTAAACTTGAAGATTCTTTATGAAGCTTAAAAAACTGCATCGAATGCCACCAACCGTGTGAAAATCGGTTCATTAATTCAAAAGTTATTGCGATTTGAAATTTCAAAAAATGGTGTTTTATCAAACTTTTGAGCTCGAAGAGCTTAAAAGCATATAAAAGCTATTTTTTTGAGCTCGTAGAGCTCAAAATAACACACAAATTGTATTTATGAGCTCGAAGAGCTCAAAAACGTCATAAGTGCAATTTCAAGCGTTTAGGTGTAGAATTGGCGGGAAGTTGCAGGGATGGCCTTCAGGGTCTACCGTTTTCCTAATTTTTTTTTCCGGTTATCCATTATTGTAAATATTATTCATCTCTTCTGAAGTATGAATAAAATGACATGAATGGAAAAAATAAAATGTTAAGACTAATGAAAGGCTTTAAAAATATTTTATTAGATTTAACGCACCCATTAATTTCATAAACGAATTTTCTTAACTAAAAGAATTTTTAAATTTATTCGGCACGCGCGAATGATCGACTCTTATCTATACCTTGATGCACATAAACGATTAACATAATCGTGTTGAGCGACGGGAAACCAGTTTGCAAGGACGCTCAGGGATGACCACCAACACAGATTGTAGCTTCTCTGATTATCTATAGTCTCAAATACACCAAATTATATAATGTAAATTTGCACTGCAAAGCTTCAATTTTAAAACATAACAGTTGATGTTTATAAATAAAATTCCATTGCACTTTAGGTAAGAATTATTTTTGGTTTTTAATCCATATTATTAACACAATTTAGATGGGAAAAGTTTATTACCCCTATTATCATTTATAACAGTAATAATTTAAGTTAGCTACTTTTCAGCTTTAGGTCATGGATTTTTTCAGCTGATTCTTGGTTCGAGAGGTTCCGGATATTGACCTTTTCTACAAAACTGTTACAATTCTAATGGACAGTGTACCTGAGTCGAAATTTAACTCATCATTAGGATATCTAGGTTCTTAATTCTCTTGTTATTCTTTGGTTAGAACAATTTTAGAGTATCATGGTGTTTCAAGAACCGCAATTAAACCATTAATGTCTTAACATTGATGACCTATTTAGAATTTAGCGCATCAATATCACATTTAATATTGTTCAATTTTCAATTTTATTTTAAATCATAACAATGATAAAATGAATTTTCTTTAATTAAAAATTTTCTTTATATATAAATCATTAATTTATTAAATAAAGATACGTATCAATTCTTTTGGCACTGCAAAATATTAATACTATAAGGATTTAAATATTAAATGATATATGTTGTGCACATGTTTTAGTACTCATAAATACAACTACGAACTATATTTACGAATTCAAATGATTGACGTTTGATTGTTATAGTGTTTTTAAACGAGACTAAATTTTTAACTTTGTATTAAATTATTGTAACAATCTCTTTTGTCCATTACATGTAACAGGATTCGAATAGCGAGCAACGTTTACAACACGAAAATTTTGTGACTACACCACCAGGACGTACATTGTTATTCTGTTGTAGCATGATGTGTGGTTATAACTATATCTCTTTTACGTATGCCCCATTGGATTTCCACTCTCTCCATTCACGTCGTGGCTATACATTTCTGTAATTTCTCGATTTTACTTTTGTTTGCATTGCTAATAATTGTCAAAAATATTCATAAAATTGATTCGATTATTCTTTTTTGTTGTAAAAAAGTATTAAAATTTGAACTACAAAATAAATAATCATTATTAGTTCTAAAAATTATTCATTTTGAACCCGAGTGTGTAAAAAGTGATAACAAGTTTAGGACCCACCATAAAAAATTGATATTTCCTTTTTGTGCTTGGAAAATTGAGCCAAATAAAATAAACTCAACCATAAGCAAACGATTCGTTCTTGATATCTCTATTTGAAGACATTAAAATCCTACTAAAGTCAACGACGGGGGTCTTATAAATTACAAAAAGTTGATGTAGTAAGCAACAAAATAGTACTATAGCATCTCAAAAAAAAAAGAAAAAATCATAATAATATTTCCTCACTATCAGATACAACTTTCAATTTCTTACAATAGCCAATACAGTAAAGAAAGCTTATTAAAGAACGCATTTATGATCTCCAAAATGAAGCAAAAAAGGTCAAGGTCATCAGTTGAAGTGATGTGGTTTAAAGAAGTGTTTTTCTTTTTTTTCTTTCTTATTTTTTTTTCTCCAATAAGAACTGATCACATCAGATGATAAAAGTGATGAAATCAACCTTATTATAAAGAAACATTTTAAAACACTAGCTATAAACTTTAAGAAAAAGATGATAAAAACTACATTGTAAGAGATTTCAATATTTAACATTAGAAAAAATACTGTTCTAAGTTAGCAGCTGAATAATTTTTTATTTTAATGTTATAAATTAAAATTACTATCGATGCAAGGCGTGACGTCCCTGAGGAAGTTATGGGTCAATTTTTCCGGCCAGCGCCCGGTTTATGACTGTTATCCTATTTCTATATTAGAAGTAGGTGCTGCATCATTAAACTGAAATGTTATTCCATCATATACTGCCTTATATCATTGATGAGATTGAAGTGATGTATATATAGATATACATCAGAAAGGATGAAATGTAAGATCGTACTGGTGATCGATTGCTTCACGTAATTAACTTGGCTATATACATGAACCACGAAGGATTCAGGAAGTCAAGCGTTAGAAACCGATAAGCGAGCTCCAATAAACTTTATCATCATACCAAGTTAACCAACAAGTAGCAACTTATCCAAACTATTCAACTGTGTAGAACTCAAAACTAAAGGGTAGACTCACGAAATGTTCTTGTAATACACAGCTATCAAGATTTAAATGCAATAGAATTTAACCTTTTTACTGTTTTTAAATTAATGGCACCAAATAATCCTTATTGAATTTGTCAAAATATCTATCATCATTATTTATTTGGAATTTTCAATTATTAAATGTTTTAACTCAAATATCATAAAGTATTGTAATAAATTATACAAAAAAATAAAAATAAAACAGAAACTGAATTTTTTCAAGTAAAATTTTTCAACACCTATTCAACATGGTTTTTTTAGAATACGCCACTAACTAATGGTCAGCATACCTACCCTAGAACTAGCAAGGTTTGCCCATAACTTTCACATTTTTTTAAAATAAAACCTAACGTTTTTTTCGAAAGATATTGATACATATGTACATAAAACTAGCGCGATCTTTTAGATAGAAACTTTCACTATTCCTCCTAAAAGTACAAGGTTAGTGGACTGAATAATAGAAAATTATAATTTACAGGTAGCTTTAAAATGACTATAGAAAGCATGGAGTCAAATAGATCCCTAGAAATTCGTGTATGTGTATCTATGAATACTAATGTATAATTTTAGGTCTCTTTTGTTAATTTTATCTGTATATGAGTAAATCCACTTTTCAAAGAAAATACGCGAAGGTAGATCATATCGATTTGGCTGCCAATTTTTTTCTTGAAAGTTGGCTAAAAAAGAATAGGTGATCCTAATAATTTAAGCTCGATACGAGTAACCGGCTGGGGACTTTCAAATAAAAGTTTTGGCCAAATTTTGTTTATTTTTTCAAATGCAATTCCTGCTAAGATATTTCTTGTTCATATATTAAGAATTTTCTTCTCTATATAGATGGTGTACAATTAATACAAATTTATATGATTTATATATCAGATCAAGTTATGATATTGATTTTTGGACGACTCATATAATGCGACGTCTTAGAAAATGCTTTACAATCGAAAATTAGCGATTATTATGTATTGTTTTTCTTTTATTTTCAATATTATACTTTATACATTCAGTGCTAAACAGAAAAGCTATAAATATATAATTAATGTAATGGTTGTTATGGCTTTACATGTTAATGACTAGGTGTTAAAACAACTGTTATTATAATTAATATAATTAAGTCACACATTCTTAACTCGTATAAGTGAGTGAACCATAATATTAATTGATGTATTTATTAAGAGAAAATTATAGGTATAAAAATTAGTTCAACCCACATAATTAAAAAGGTAAATATGTAAAAAAAACTCAGTTAAGAAATTTAATACTTATATTAGTTACAATGTGTATACTATGTTTATAATTTTATTATCAAATAATTATTTAAAAAAAAAATAAAATCATTTAATTGTGTGATAAAGATTAAATTATAATTACTTTAAATTCACGATAAGTTTGTTAGGATTAATTAACAATTTCTGTCAAGTTAATTAACCAAATTAATAAAAATAGAACTGAGGTTATGGATGAAGTAAAATTTTCATGAGAAGTAAACAATTTTTTTTTGTCTCAGGAAACTTACAAAAGTAAAGTTAAATAGCTAAGGCAAGTTATTATTTGTTTCAAAATTATTTTAGACATATAATGAATATTATTTAAAATAAGATGTAATGATTTTAGAGGGAATATGGATCAATGAACGGAATGCTACTGAATCTTAGATCGCAACGTTTCGCTGTATTTTCTCAGCTTCTTCAGGTTCTATACAAGATATAAATATACACAATTATACAATATTAAAAATTATACATAGTAAGTGTGTACAATGTTTAAATTAAAACACAATAATATTCAATATTACCCGTAAATTCGCTTAGCATTCATGTTCAGACAAACTAAAGCCTTGCATATCGACATATGTATATTTAAAATAATGTACTCTTTACATCTTATGTTTATATTCGATCATAATCGTTATCATTGTTTAAAATTAAAAATACTTATATTCTTTTTTTATTGAAGACTAACATTTTGGAGCGCTTTGAGTTCAAAATAGCAATTTTTACTATTTCTTGTATTTTGCTTCCAAATTATAATGAAAAAGGAAATGATAAGGATCAAATGAGCCAAAAATGATAGTAAACATACGATCAATAATAAGTACGCGTGTTCATGAGAATAATCATATATTTAGACGCTAAAATTTCATAAGAGTATATAATAATTTTCAGAATTTGTTGACTCAGCATCTGAATAACAGAAATAGACTAAAAGACCGTGTTTTAGGAGTTACAATAAAACCGAAGAAAAGAGAGTTGAAGTGAGAGAAGATCTAAGGGAGGAAAAGTTTTGACGCCCTTTAGTATAAATCAACTTCTGATGTACTGTGGCACCCTCGGCCCGAAATGAAAGAACAGACGAAACACGCAAAGTTTGCTCAATTTCCGTATGCCTTTCGCTTCGTCCGACACGGTTATATCCTTCGAGTCCAAATTCATTTTAAACGACCATTCATCAAATCTTTTGACCAGGTTTATTATAATAAAAATATTGTGACTGATATTGACAGCCAAAAAATAATTAATATGAACTGAAAAAATTGGTCAAGTGTGAAGTTTTCTCTACGATAGGAAATTTTAGAAAAAAAAAGCAACTTTTTTTTTTCTTCCCAAGTTACGGTTTCCATGATTCTGGTAATTATTGTAAACAATAAGTGAAATAAAAATCTGCATAATAATAATAATAATAATAATAATAATAATAATAATATCATCATCATAAAAGTCAATAATTTTCAAGCCTCTAAATATTAAATGGATTTTTGAATCGTAAAATTTTTAAATAAAAATCATAAAAATTAAACTTGAGATGTTATAAAAGATACAATGCGAAGTATTTTTGTACAATTGTAAATTTTACTTTCCCGGTATTACGTAAATAAAATTCCATTATATACATCGTATATTTAGTGAAATATACCTGAGTAGGTAAATGTTGAAACTTTATTGAGACTTATCATAAATCTAAGACGTGATTTCTACAAATTGTCCAGGTTATTTCTGTAGAAAAATAAGACTTGTACAAAAACTTTTATGTTTTCTCCTACTTGAAAACTTTTCTACAAACTCTTCATATTATTGACCATCAATAGAATTCGAGGTTCAGTTGGTGTTTGGACTTCGGTGAAATCGACACAAAAATTTCAATTTTTTTCAAGTTAAGTGTTGCTTGTGATTAATATATTTCGTATATTAAAGTGATGGAAAACAAACAAATAAATATTTATCAACGAACAAATCGTTCTAAAAAACAAATTGAAATTGCAAATAAATTAAAAATAATAGAACTATACTCTGAATGTGTAAAAACAAGAGAAATTCGCGAAGCACTTAGTGTAACCGAAAAAAAAGTTGATATAAAAAACATTAGTTTTTTGAATATATTGATTAAACTGAAATTTTTTAGTTTCTTTCTAAACATGAATTAGTGAATATTCACTTATTCAAGTGAATTTTCACTAATTCATGTTTAGAGAGTACAATGAAAATTTAGCTAATATTTGTAAATAAAAAATTGATCCGGTTAATCTGGGATTTAAAAAAAAAATTTTTTTAATGTCTAAATTACTATATCCAATATTTCAATAAAATAATTTTGCTCTAATAACATAAAAAAAATAAATAAAAAAGTCAATTTCTTCACTTTTCTTTTTCTTATTTTACTTGAACTAAATTTACATAGAAAATCGTTGAATATCGTCTTCGATCGTTGCTGCAACTGATATGTTCGGTCTCAAAATACGAAAAAGATAGTTTCCACGCCAACTTCTATTGGTTAAAAAAAATATCTGTCCCTATAGAAGAATCTAATAAAGAATCTAAACCTATAGATATACACGAATAGAAATAAGCATGAAAAAGAAGAAGGGAAAGTTCGGGTTTAGTATTGGATGCCAGCGAGTCTACAAACAGGGGTGGTTCGACAACTTGACAAGAGCACAAAAGCCATAGTTCAGTACAGCACGGCGTGTCATCATGGAAACCGTAGTACAGCAGACAAAGAGTCAAAGAAGGATACCATAACGAGAAAGGAAGCGTCGCAGCGCTTTCTAGCGGAAGGGTAGGTGGACCAAGAGATTCGCGAGAGACTGACGTTTCGAACAAAGGGAAATTCTCTTCTCGCACCCTTCGCTTCCACTTTGGTATCTTGGTAGGAGTTTCCGTATTAAGCTGTTCACTCTGTGTATATATAAATTCGAATCACTTCTCATTCTCACTAACACGTTTGTATGTGTATTGAACTACGTTAAGGCTAAACTAAAAGCATATATCTTCACAGAACTCCAACTAAATTGTCAATTTAAAAATATTTACCTCGTGATTCACTCAAGAATTAAGATCATTTATCCTCCATTTATCCACATAAATACAGCATTGTACAATATTCAAAATAGTTTTTCTAGGACATCAAAATGTCAAGCTCTGGCAAAAACTCAATTTTTGGAAAACGGGTTAAATGGCTTCCTAAATTGCGAAATTTTTCAATTTACTTCGAGAATTAAATTTTCCACAACGATGGATATGATCGAATTAAAAAAAAAAATTTTTTTCACGTAGCATTAATATGAGAAGACAGAAATTCGTTGCGGTTGTTGTGGAGTTAAGACATGAAACTGCGCTTCTGATAAAAATTATTTTACGACTGGAAGAAAATTTTTATATAATAAGACTAAGAAAATGAAAAAAGTTTTTTTTCCTTTTTTTTATGGAGTGCCCTCATAGATGATTGTCAATAATAATCTTAATAGAGAATAATGATTTATATAAAAATGAAGCTCGTAACTTTCACACAATACTTGATTTCATGCAATAGCCATAAAGCACATACCAGATGTCGATGGTCACGCTATTGGCAATAAATATTTTTTCTAACCAGTCAAATGGCAAGAGATAACCCCAGTAGTCTTTACGTATAAG
Organism: Cotesia glomerata; assembly: GCF_020080835.1. NCBI lineage: Eukaryota > Metazoa > Arthropoda > Insecta > Hymenoptera > Braconidae > Cotesia > Cotesia glomerata. Next base: position 13,692,255 of record NC_058158.1, on the reverse strand, counting down.
TTATCCATTCATGTCGAACGACTATACATCGTAACCGCAAACTATATTCATATAACACACACAACAAAATATAATTTAAAAGGCGTGGTTATGATTTATCGCATTTGAAAACACCCTACGGGAGATTAGAGAAATGCTTCGATTCAATCGTGTTGCTCACTTTTATCTTTGCCACTCTAGAATAATAATTGATAAAATGTGAAAAGACATTCTTTTCGATGAAGAAGTATATTTCTTTATAGAAAATCAATACTTTGAGCTTAAGCAACTTTTTTGCACGACTCACATAATGTGAAGCTTTAGAGAGTGCTCCATGGTCGAACAATTTTTTTATAGTTCTTCTCCGTAACTCTTTTCATTGTTGTACTCTTTTTACCTCACGGATTTGAAATAATTTGTATACATACTATCAAATAAACAATTTAATCAACATATTGATTCTGTAATTGTTTAAAATTGATTTTGAGTAGAAAAAACTAAGAAAATATAAATCAAAATAAATTAACAATTGCTCCCGTTAAGCATTAGATAAATGTTCATCCAAAAAAAAAAAAAAAAGTTTAGGAAAAATTACAATTGTCCCATCGTAATCCAGAATCATCAGAGTCAATATCTTCACTTTCTTAATTTTAAATTTTGAAATTTACGATGTTAGAACACAAAAATTTTCATATTGACTACTTTTATACGCATTTTTTTTTATCGCTTTACTGAATAAATCAACCATAGAATATATTTTTTTATTAAAAATTCAATAAGCATTATGAGTCGAGCACTTTTGGCATTTAAAAACTTTATAACTTCCTGCTATGAAAATTAATGATTTAAAAAAAAATTGTTGTTAGAGGTTTCGCCCCATTTGTCAAAAATTGAATTCTCGTCAGATAAAGTTTTGAGATTTCACGATTTAAAAACAATAATTGTAATATTGAGCGAGCCTGCCGAAGGCATGGCATATTTTAGAATAAACAAAAGCAAAGCGTCATCTTAGCAACTGCCTTGTTTATCAGTCATTTAGTTCAGCTGAGTTCTATAAAGTAAAAAGACCACAGGGTGGGAATGAAAATAATATGCAATGCAGGGAGGGAGTGATCTCTTCGAACGAAGCTATCGTTATAATTAATATTGAGCGAGTCTGCCTTCGGCAAGCTCTATTACAATTATAACTCAAGCTTCGTTCTCAGGATCACTCTGTAAATGTTCAGAGCAACAATGAACATTATCAACAATATGATTAATATTGAAATAGACTTTATCTAGACGTAATAAAAAGTATAGAATTATTTCGTAAATACCCATGGAGCAGTACTTAAGCCAAAGGGTGAACAAATAAATTCATAGAGATGACCTTGCCAATAAAATCTTAAAAATTTCCAAAAATCTTTATGGATTGGAATCATTAGATAAGCTTCTTGTAAATCAAAACTAGCCATAAAACATCCTTTTGAAATGACTGATAAACAAGGCAGTTGCTAAGATGTCGCTTTGATTTTTTTTATTCTAAAATATAATGTGGTGTGAATAGCGTACATGAACGGTACTACAGAGTGATCCTGAGAACGCCCGCAAAGAGAAATATATATGTCAAAAATATAAGTCGCATATATAATATATATGCCGCATATATTTATGCAAAAAAAAATATGTCAACATATATTTTTCACATAGATGCTGACATATATGCTAGAATATATGTAGACATATATGTACGCATACACTGAAAAAAAAATTTCTTAGTTTAAGAATTTTTTTACTCAAATCAAGAAAGTGAAATTCTTCAAAATTATTTACTTGATTCAAGTTAAATTTTTTCCTGTGTATCTCTAGATATATATATTGCATTTATATGCGCGCATATTTGTGAACATATATGCGGACATATATGTGAACATAAATGCGGACATAGGGGAGGAGGGGGGGGGGAAATGGGGTAGGGGTGGCAACATGGGATACCCCCAAAAATTTCGTAAAAAAAATTTTTTTTTCCAAAAAGCTCTTTTAGCTTTCTAAAATATATTTTAACGTCATTTCCTACAATTTCAGAGGAAAAAAATTTTTTTAATTAAAAAACATGGAAAAATTTTTTTTTTCTAATTTTTTTTGCATACTGTAAAAAAATTTTCGTCAAATTTAACACAAATATTTGTGTTATTGACTGTTTTTACACAAAGTAATGTTAATTCTACATTCTAGTGTGTTAACTCAATACATGAGAATGTAAAATTCTACACACTAGAGTGTAATTTGCTACACAAAAATTTTTACACTTTAATACACATTGACGAAAAATTTTTTACTGTGCAGTAATTTCTATCGTCATTGTGCATCGTAATAATTTTTTTTTATACCTAAGATTTTTTTTTTCTAAATTTTTAAGTTCTCACTTTACAAATAAATAACTTAAAAAAAAAAAATCGGGAAGTCATTGGTCCCATGCCAGTTTTTAAAAATCAAGTTCTAATCTGATCTCCACATTTTTAAGGTCTTAGGAAGTAGCTCTTAATATTCTTACGAGGATTTCTATCAGGGTGTGTGTGTGTGTGTAAACCTCTCATAACTTTTGAGCAACTCCACTGATTTGAACGACAATCGCGTCATTCGATAAGATTCAGCGAAACTTAGACTTCCTCATAAATTTAAAATAACTTTTTTCTTTTAACAGCTTTTAAACAGATGTAACGATCAATTCCAAAATCTAAACAGTTCTTTAATTTAAAAAACGACGTTGACTGCTGCAAACCGCATCAAAATCGGGTGATGTGTTGAAGAGAAATCGTACATTAATGATTTTAAAAAAGTATGTTTTTCAAATAACATCGAATTTATTCTCGAATTATTTTTGATGACATAATTTAACTAAGATTGCTCAGAAAACTGAGTCAGAGGCCGCCAATTTCTTCAAAATTATTTGGTGCGCTTGTGAGATATTTAATTTAAAAAGTAAGATCTTCAGGCCTACAAGATTATTCAACTTGAAAAAATTTTCCTGAATCCCTAAACCAAGAAAGAGAGTGCAAAAAAATTACGAATCTTTTTTTTCATGCTATTATTTTGAATTGCGTGAGAACTATGAGTCTAAAAATTTTTTCACCGGGAGTTCCAAAAACTAGAATTTTCTCAAGAGAACTCTTTTTTTTATCTTGATATTATTTTTACTCAAGCGAAACCCGTCAAAAATTATTACAAAGTTTTAAAATTTTTTTACTACCTCAATTCCTGGTAGGAGTATATTACTTCAACTAACAATGTCTCTTTTTTAGGTGATTTGTTCCTCTCTTTGGGTTCTTTCGTAGACGTATCGATAAGAAAATGTTATTTTTTTAACGATATTTGATTTTCGGACGAAGAAATTTTTTTTTTCACTTTTTCAGGGAGTACCCCATTTTGCCCGCAAAAAAAAAAAATTTTTCTACGGCAACTTGAAATTTGATTATTTTTCTTTAATTACGACTGAAAACGAGAAAAATCAGCGTATTTAAGTCTTTAAAATCATAACGATTTCTTAAGTACCCCATTTTGCCCCTCCCCCCTCCTCTATATTTAGCGCAAAAAAAATATATGTGAAAATATATATTCGCATATATTTTTCGCATGTATATTTTTCCATGCGGACGAAGTTTGAGTTATAATGACTATTTTATAATTTTCTGTCATTTCGAAAACGATAACCAATTAATGGTGTCACAATAAACTAAATAATCAAAATGATCTATTAGTCATTATTTATTCTCATTATTATCTTTTATTTTGTAATAAAAAATAAAAATAAAATGATAAGTATTACTCAACGAAGAATAAATTAAATTTTTAAATATCAATTACATCTTTCTTCTCAATAGAGAAAAACTTGTTTGATTCATCTAAATATTCCAAGGATAACATCTCACATAATCATTAAAATAAATGTGATCAAACGAGTGTGAAGATTTTGTTTAATTGATTGTATTTGAAAATTATATACTGTCAATTATCAGCCAAAGAAAGGTGAATTTTTTCAGTTATCAGAAGTAATGAGCTGTAAAATTTTTAATCAATTACAAAACTTTTATCGGGTAATATTTCATCGGTACTAATAATTAATGGTTTTATAAATGAGCCGATTAGTAGTTAAAATCAGCAACGTGTTTACATCACTCTGCGATAATTTTTTTTTGTACAAAAAAAAACTTATATTAAATAGTTATCGGATTTTTAATTTTTGTATTTTTAACTTCCCGCTAAGAAAATTGAAAATTTTCAAAAATCGGGAAGTTATTGGTTTTACCCCGTTTTTCAAAAATCGAGTTTTCATCAGATCTCGACGTTTTGAGGTCCTAGAAAGCTTCTCTGACTATTCCCGCGAGGGTGTCACTATGTTTGTATGTTTGTATTTATGTGTGTGTGTGTGTGTGTGTGTGTGTGTGTGTGTGTGTGTGTGTGTGTGTGTGTGTGTGTGTGTGTGTGTCTTGAATACAATTTAGACTGATTCGGACCGATGGATTTTGAAAAATCTAAAAAAAACTGTAAAAAAAAACTTTTTCAAAAGTGGTTTTTTGGAATAACTTTTAAACGGCTTTATCAATCAACTTCAAAAACTTATCAGCTCTTAACATCAAAAAACCACGTCGATTGCCGCTAATCTGGTCAAAATCAGTTGATTCGCTCGAGAGATATCGTGCAGGAAAGAAAACCCAAAAAAGTGTTTTTTCGGAATTACTCCGAATTTTCTAGTTTGACCAATTGAAACTTAAAAATTCTTCATGAGGCTTAAAAAACTGCGTAGAATGCCGCCAACCATGTACAAATCGGTTCATTCATTCAAAAGTTAATGCGGTTTGAAAATTCAAAAAATAGTGTTCTATGAAACTTTTATCAGACTTTTGAGCTCAAAAGCATAGAAAAGGTATCTTTTTGAGCTTGGAGAGCTCAAAAAAACACATAGATTGTATTTTTGAGCTCGAAGAGCTCAAAAATTTCGTAGGTGCAATTTTAAGCGCCCAGGTATTAACGGAATTAGCGGAAAGTTGCAGGGATGGCCTTTAGGGTCAACCATTTTCCTAATTTTTTTTTATCAATGTCAACTCACTGTGAAAAAATTAATTGACTCAAAAACATTTCATGTAAATTTGCTAATATTTACACCAACATCCAGCCGAGTGTATTTATTTATTTTAATCAGTGTTGATTCACCGAAACATTCAATATCAAATTTGTATAGCACGAGTATAATGAGAACGAGCATTATCCCATTAAATTAAATCTAATAATTTATCTTTCGTTTCAAGTCCGTTATATATTACAATTTATTTATATATAAACTGACTATACACAGTAAATCAGAAACGCAGCGAAGCATTTGTGAATCCACCTCAACTCCTTACTGTTATCTCCGTCTAGGAACTGAATCGAGTTGAGCGTCTATACTTGGTGGTTTTATTTGGATTTACCAGCGTCAGATCAACATCATGTTAAAAGTAGAATTATATTTTTACGAAAATGTATGAAACTTCAATAATTAATATTGGAACTTTACATTAAGAATACATTGTCGATATTCATATATTATATGCACGCACATACGATAACTTTAATAATAAAAAACAATGTGAGGTTTTCGATAAGCGATTTATTCGGCACGTGGACTGGTGGAAAGAACACTGAGAGACAATTTTATTTAAGTAATAAAAAGTTTATTTGGACTTAAAAAAAAACTTAGTCAATATTAATAAAATTGTATTTCATATAAATAAAATTTTATTAGTATTTAATAAAATTTTCTTAAATACTAATATGTGTTTATTAAAATAACCACAAGCGTCGCTTTCGTTTGCTGTCATTAATACACGTAGTTTTTACTCGTTCCAAAAGTTTGACAGTAAACAAATAATCTCAAAAAAAAAAATTAATATTCATCAATTTAATTTTATCATTTTAATCATAGTCTTTATTTTTAACAAATGCGCCTCTAAATTGTCTGGTTTTCTGCTTCTGTTTTCATTTTATTAAATAATTTCTAACTCTTATCGGTTCATTTTTTTAATTTTTAAATCCAAGTACACAAAAATTAATAGGCACTCGATAACAACAGTTATAGACTTCGAATTTCACAATCGTAGTTTCGACAAAATTCAATTTTACTCAATTATTTATTCAATTAATTACTGATCAATGCTTGTTAGTTAGTTGATTAATAAATTTTCTTGATATTACATACACTGATCGAAGGATTTGTTTATAGTCCTTCTATCAGTGTGTTGATAAACATCTATTTCATACTAAGAAAAATTTATTAGTATTCAATAAAATTTTATTGGTATTTAATAAAACATATTAGTATTTAAGAAAATTTTTATTAGTATTTAAGGAAATTTTATTAATATTATTTAATAAATTTTTATTTGGGATTACTCAAAGAAACGTTTTATTAATTAGTAATAAAATTTCATTGATATTAAATAAAATTGTCTTTCAGTGAAACAGGATTTTGAAAACGATGAGAAAAATTAAATAAAACTCCATGTTGAAATTATGCTGGGTATGGAAAAGTGGTCAAGCGTGAATAATATTAGATAATGAGAAGGTCTCTCTGCCTGCATGAGAATCATAAATTATAACTCCAGTACAAACTGTGCACAAATCTTTTCGATCTCTATTAGAATTATTATTGTATAATAATCTATTTCAAACTTGTATGAAAGCATACATGTACATCGCATAATAATTCTATCACAACATAATAATAATATGAAATATATACCTTATACCAATAAATAAACATCTCTATCTTTCTTTTAGTGAAGCGAAGGATTATAGACTTCGTTTAACTAATGGTAAATAATATTTTTTATAGGTAATACACGTTAAGTTTAGACATAATGTTTTTTCAGTTAACGGCACGTACGGAGAGAAAATTATGAGAACGATTCTCATACACACTTATATGGGAACGGTCCTCATAAATCCTAGAAATAGATCATGGTATGCACGAGTGCTCAATAGTCGAATCCAGTGCAAGCCGAATCTGTTAAATCTTTCTGACTGAATACTATTATATTTTATCGTCTTTTGCAAATAAACAAAAATATGATGAAAAGTTAAGTGGATTTCAAAGATATAAATTTTATCATCTTCACAGCTGACACTACCAATTTAATTATTTACTTATTTTTTCATCTGACCGCTTCATTTAAGGAGGTATTGTGCAAAATCACTTTTCTTACAATATTCTTCAATTTTTGAATACGCGTACTTTTAAGTGTCTTCTATAAGAATAAATTTTTTTTAATAGTCCTTGTGGTGCTAATTTTCAAAATATTGGCAATTCAAAACCTTACATTTAACATGTATTCCCTAACCTGACCGTAGTTAGAGTGAACATTTTATTGAATAACAACCATACTTTTCTTAGGATTTTGTTGAAAAACTGAGAATATTTAATTGAAGTTATCACAAGTATTTTTTATCAAAAATAACACAAACGAGCGGTATTCATTTTTTTATAAGAAATGTTTGAAGTTAGTGACTTTCGATGTTTTACGTGAGTGGAAGTAAGTGAGCGATAGTCTGTAAAAAGAGAAAGCATTAGTGCGTAAGAAAGAAACCAATAGCCATAACCTATTGGTGTCTTTTTCTTGCCGCAATACCCCCTTAACAGCATAATTTTATTTTAGTGCAAATGCTTTTTTTGACCACTTAAAAAGATTGAACGGAATATGGAACTATAATTTCAGCATAGATTTTTTATGTAGAATTTTTTAACTGCAATAATTCTTGAAACATGTCATTCAGTCTACTAATAAAAACATCAACTCTATCGAAGAGAAAAATTCTTTAAATAAGAAAATCATTTCAAAGAGTTTAATCATTTTGAAACAAAGAAATAACTTATTAAATAAAGTAAAATTTACTTGAACTAACAATTTTTTTATAAGAAAAATTTTCTTATTGATCGATGATGATCAAATTCTTCAAAATAATGTTCTAGTTTCAGGAATTTTTCTGTTTACTCAAGTTTATTCTTTTATCGTTGTAATTCTTTTAATATTGAAAATTGTGAATTTTGTTATTAGCCGGTTTATAAGTTAAGAAAGAATCGGATTTTTCTTTTTATAGCAAAATTATTAGCTATTTAAATTTATAGATGACTCTCAGTAAATAAATATTCCGCAATGAGAAACATTTTTAACTCCCAGCTAAGAAAATTGAAAATTTTCAAAAGTTGGGAAGTTATTGGTTTTACCCCGTTTTTCGAAAATCGAGTTTTCAACGGATGTTGACATTTTGAGGTCCTAGAAAGCTTTCCCAAATGTTTCCACGATTGTGTCCGTATGTCTGTATGTGTGTATAACTGTATGTAAACCTCTCATAACTTTTGAACGGCTTGACCGATTTCATCGCGGTAAGCACCATTCGAAAGGGATCAACCAAACTTATATTTTGAATACAATTTAGACCGATTCGAACCGCTAGATTTTGAAAAATCTAAAAAAAACTACGAAAAAAATTTTTTCCAAATGTATAGTTTTTTTTTAATAACTTTTAAACGGCTCTACCGATCGATTCCAAAAACTGATTACTTCGAAATTCCTAGTTCAACTAATTCAAACGTAAAAGTTCTTTATGAGGCTTCAGAAACTGCGTCGAATACCGCTAACCACGTAAAAATCGGTTCATTCATTCAAAAGTTATTGCGGTTTGAAAATTAAAAAAAAAAGTGTTTTATTAAACTTCTAGCAGACTTTTGAGCTCGGAGAGCTCAAAATGACACGAAAATTATATTTCTGAGCTCGAAGAGCTCAAAAACGTAATAAGTGCAATTTTGAGCGCTTAAGTATGAAATTAGCGGGAAGTTGCAGGGATGGCCTTTAGGGTTAACCGTTTTCTTATTTTTTTTTGAAATCCTTTAAAGTAATTTATAATTTACTGTAATTATTAATTAACTAGTGATGATATTCTAATAAAAAATATTTGTTTTTGAAAAACAAATAATATTTTTGTGTTGATCACATTTTTTTTATTAAAAAAAAAAGTACAATGGTCAATAGAAGAAATAAGAATATTTTATTCCTAACTGAATTGTTTTTTTGTCTTAAAGTCTAGTATTAAACTATGGTTTTCTATAATATTTAGTAGGAATGTGTGTTGTAAAAAAATTTTGTCTTCACCCTGTCATTGGATTTTTATCTGAATAAATGATTCGTAATAGTATATTACACTATTAGGGCAGAAAGTTTGAGATTTCTGCACTGCGCGCCGCGGTGCCCGAGGCGTAGCCGAGGGCATCACGGCGCGCAGTTCAGAGCTCAAACTTCTGCCCGTGTCGTGTATACTATTTTTCTTTATAGCCGGTCGAAAGTACGTAAAATATTTCATGTACTGTATCCAAAAAAAATTGATGCCTGCCCCCGACATTTGCGGCACGAGCGAAGCGAGTGCTGCTGGTAGGGAGGGGGGGGGGCAGGCATCAAATAAAAAAAAATTAGAAAAACGGTTCACCCTAAAGGCCGTCCCTGGAACTTTTCCCTAATTCCATACCTGGGCGCTTAAAATTGTACTTATGTCATTTTTGAGATTTTTGAGCTCAAAATATAATGTATGTGATATTTTGAGCTCACTGAGTTCAAAGAGATAATATTTCTATGCATTTGAGCTCTCCCAGCTCAAAAGTCTGATAGAATTTTCATAGAACACTATTGTTGGAATTTTCAAACCGCAATAACTTTTGAATGGATCAACCGATTTTTACACGGTTAGTGGCATTCGACGCAGTTTTATCATCCTCATAAGTTATTTTCAGGTTTTGATTGATCGAACCAAAAATTTCGGAGTAATCCCGAAAAAACACTTTTTTCGGTTTTCTTTCGTTCACGATATCTCTCGAATCAACCGATTTCGACCAGCTTGGTAGCGATCGACGTGTTTTTTTATTATCTAGAGCTGATTAGTTTTTGGAATCGATCGGTGGAACCGTTTAAAAGTTATCCAAAAAAAAACACATTTAAATAAATTTTTTTTCTTAGTTTTTTTAAGATTTCTCAAAATCTACTGATCCGAATCGGTCCAAATTATACTCAAAATCTAAGTTTGGCCAAGTCCTTTCAAATGGGACCAACCGTGATAAAATCGAACCAGCCGTTCAAAAGTTATAAGCGGTTCACATACTTTCACACACACACACACACACACACACACAGTGACAACCTCGCGGGAGTAGTCAGGAAAGCTTCCTAGGACCTCAAAACGTCGAGATCTGATGAAAACTCGATTTTCGAAAAACGGGGTAAAACCAATCTTCCCGATTTTTAAAAATCTTCGATTTTTTTTTTTTAATTTTTAGATTAAATAAAACTGAAATTTCTTGAATTCAGCAAACATAATAAAGATTATTCTCGGTTAAAAATAGAAAAAACGAGCATATTATCTGAAAATTAACAATAATTAATAAAAATCAAATTAAATTGTTGTTACTGCGTACATTTTTCTAAATAATTCATTAATTAAATAAAATTGATCCATTTTACACACGTCACTGTCAAACTGAATCTCAGTACAGTACAACTTGGTTATAAGTTACATCGGATGATGTAACTACTCACTCTTACGGCAGTTATATTTTTATCTATATCTCTATCTATATATGAAATATTTCATGTAAGTAGGAGAAAGAAAGAAATATAACCAAGTTGTATTGTACCATCAATCGTAAATGATCAGCGTAAACAAAACATAGTTAGTAACAAATGACTAATGTCAGTTGCGGTAGCGAAAGCATTTGCTCCCGCTATTATAGACGGCGAATGTGTAGCTTCATCAATGCACGAATCTTTAACTTTCTGCCTCGAAATAGGTGCAAAAGATGCGTACCTTCGAGCGAGGTATAAAGAAAAAATTTTTCACTGCTCTGTTGAGTATTACACGGAAAAAAATAATCGGGAACCTCTACCGAAAAAATCGGGAGCCTCTACCGAAAAAAATCGGTAGTCTCTACCGATTATTTTTTCCGTGTAGTAAACAAATGAGGTAAATATTTTCATTTCCGTGTAAAATTTGTGAAAGATAATTAAATACCAGATTTTCGCAAAGCATATTTTGCTTCATTGATTTTTTTTCACTTCCAATATTAAAAATTATTTAGCTAAAAATATACAAATCATCAATATATTTGTATTTCAGAAGTTAGCATGCATTGCATATAGTGCCGAAAGTAGCGCGATGATTATAGTAATCGAACAATAATAATGCATGTTGCACAAGGCTTTATTCTCTCACATTATAGTAAGCGCTGTATTACCGAATATTGTTAAAAAATGATCATGCTGTCATCCACAGTAAATTTTACCCACCACAGTAAAGTTAGAATCACAGTGAATATGATAATAGAAATTTTATATTTCTCTTCGTGTCTATGCATTTATTTAGGACACAATTGCTTTCTGAGTAAATTGATTTGAAACTGACTTTGTTACCGTTATAAACTATCACAGAACTTCAATAATGTTTTTTTTCTACTTTTTCATTTATTGTGCCACGCTCGATACAAGATTTGAGTTTATTTTCTCATTTTTACTATCAAATTAAATCCTTTTTCTTTCATCAGTGAAAAATTTTTTTGATCAATGATCGGAGAATAATCGAATGATGTTAATTTTTAAAGAGCTACGTTGTCTCAAACATACTTTAAATAAGTAGTTTAGAGTAAGGTAAAAGCCCCAATACACTGTAAATCCAAGTGTTTTAAAAGTGGCTACAAATGGGCATTTAACATAGAAAATTTAAAACACGTGGAAATGTTTTAAAAGTGACTACAATGCTTTAAGATAGAAACAAAACACTTTATGTGTGTTTTGTTAAAACACTTGGATTTACAGTGTAGATGATCACGTACCAGTATATGATCACTCCATGTATTTGTATATCTATATTCACAAATATAGGTATACAAATACATGGAGTGATCATATACTGGTACATGATCATCTATTGGGGCTTTTACCTTATGTAATGTGAGAAAATATCAAGAGCTGTGTCACAAATATCGGTGGTTGTCTGCGGGGATCGGACCCACGCCCTAAGGTGTCATTCTCATGGTTCTATTTTGCCATTCATCATTTTAATCTATCGGAATGATAGTCAACTTAATTGATTAAAACAGATCCTCTCACTAACGTATTTTTGAGATAACGAAATTTTTTTATTTTATATTTTCCTTGGAGGAAAAAAGTGTAGATTGACACTGATGAAAAAATTAACTTGATTCATGGCAAAAAATTTTGAGTTGAAAAAATAATTAAAAAAAAAAATCTTTTTTTTTAATCGAGTAGGAAATTTCTCCATTCAACTAAACTTTACTTCAACCAAGAATCTTTTTTTAAATTAAATTTAGCTTACTTCAAAATAATCGAATTCTTCAAAAAAATTTTTTTAGTATCACATTTTTTCTTTTGAATCAAGCTAATTTTTTTAGTTAAAAATGATGGTACCAGACTGAATGATTCGAATTGGTATCATTGAGGCACCATGAATTATAATCACCATTAATTGCGCTGTGTATATAAAAAAAAAGAGCAGAAAAAGTGAAAGAGAAAAAGAGAGAAACATCATTATGCAAGACGACTTTGTTATCTTTAGATAATGAAGTGACTTGTTGTCCTTCGCTACTAGGTTCCTGGCAGCGGCATTCCGGTTCTGTTTGAAGACCATCGGTTTAGTGGATCGCCCAGCAGCGTTCCTCAGCCGCCAAAGGAAATCTCACGAGATCCCGATCCCAGATTACTTTACGAAGGTGTCGTACTTAGCGGTACATTTGTTTCCCTGAATCTTTTTTTTGTTATTACTTAATACTGTCATTTTTTTCCGAAATAAATTTTCGTACAAAAGTAAAATATATTATACTTATTTTATTCGTACATCACACAACGTATAAAAACTCTCTGTCTGGTATACATACTTAAAGTAAATAATTTTTTACAGAGCATATGTATATCTATCACCTGTATCCACGTGGTTAGATATCACGTCAAGATATCATACAGCATTTACTATCGAACAATTTGCATTCTAGGTAAACCAGACGACAGTACTCGTAACATTTACATAACTCACAAAACTTAAGTATATATATTTTTAATATTATTTACTAACACACAGCATAGTAACCAAGAAAACTACTTAAATATATGTATAACTTGGCTGTATATGTACTATGTGTATATTGGCATCGTCTTATCAACGTACTTGATGTCAACGACGCAAAAAGCGTCATAGACGACTGTATAAACAATGCCAATTACATATACACAGGTGTCGACCGTCTTCATTCCTTTAAAGTCATTGCAAGCAATACTCGCGCGTCGTGTACATGTTTTACATGGAAAAAAATATATGTTAATATATTTATTTATAAAATAGTATAGTCGACGTTAATACTGGATTATAGTATCCTGCGATAAAAGTGTTGGATCAACTGCGATTATTTTACGATAAGTTTTGTGTGCTTACTTATTTTCAAAAATATGAGCAGTAGATCACATAATATTGTGTTAATTTAGGTCACATTAAACACTAACTTGAGAAAACAGTTTATTTATGAAAAAAATTTTGTTAATAATCAATAAATACGACTCACATTTGCAAGGTTTATTCCATCAAATAAAAAACTATCAGAGATAGATCCAAAAAATTGGAGCTAAATATCAGCGACACGTGTGTAATATCCGCCATGTTTATGTTGCATCAAGCACCACGTGAAATTTTTCAGTGTCATAGTTATAAATACCCTCATTTCACACAATATTTAACTTTTATCAAGTTGACAATTTACCAACCACACGTACTTGTTATTTATAAGCAATAGCATTTTAAAAAAATTAAATGGATTAATGGACAATAAGTAAATTGATTAAGACACTGATCACAAAACATAATAAAATAATAGATTACAAGTTCGTAAATGTAGCGATAAAAAGCACGCGCTTGTGTTTTCTAAATAATCGCGGAACCGCGGTAATGTGCGCCCACATTGAGACGCCGGTTGGACGCAGCCTATACGACCCCGGTGAGCCAGACCTTCTGACTCGATGAATGCAGACAGAAACGGAGCTACACGATATGACGGCGGACGCACAGTCACAGAGAAAAAACACAGTAGAGCAAGAGAAGGAAAAAGTGAATGACAGTGAGTAGAGAGAGACAAAATAAGCACACAAATTGAAGCTCGTACGAGAAACAACATATATGAGCAAAAGAGAAACGAAGCTCGGATAGAGCGGGACAGGAAAAGAGGGGACGAGAAACGATGTGAGAAATAAAAGAGGGACGTACAACTCCGCACTAACACTTTTATAAACTTATGCGTGTGTGTCTTACATGTGTGAGAACACGTACGTGTGTAATGTATGTCTGTTTGACCCTAAAAATGTACTTGCACACATATACACATACAAAATCGTCCCGTTTTTCGGTGGCGTACTCGTGTGAATGTGTGCAGAGAACCGTATCCTCCCGTCGAGCGTCGAACGGACGGGAACATCGAGCTGTCAGCGCACCCCAACCCAACCCCTCGATTTCGAACCAACCCCCTCCTGATGAGGTATACTTCCCCTTCTTCAAACTCTACACACGCCACGTCCCTTTCGCTTTTTTCTCTACTCGTCGTTCTCGATCTTGCTCACTCAACGACACCAAATTCCCCTCTTAGTTCCTTCCTCATCCGCCCCCTGCTCTAGCCCTACACGCTTCAAGATTCAACCAAATGCTTCCAATGAATTCTCCATGAAATATATTTTTAGGTTATCGGAATATTTAATCACATTGTTCGTATTTTTTCTCCGTTGGGACACTATTTTTGTGTAATGTATATTCGGATTGTCGGTTTTCAATCCTGGGCCACAATAGTAAACTCGAATGAGAACATTGCTTTCAAACGCCATTTCAAGTCGGTTTACGATTTTCACATTAGTGTGTTATGTCTGATCTCTACTAATGCTGCAGTAGAAGAGATTAATGGTGGCTAAAAGGAATAGGGCAGCTTTTCTTCCATTGCATCAGCAAAAAACTGGAAAACAATACTCGTTTTTATGACTAGAAATGATAGTGATATTGGTTGAATGTAAGGATTTTCATAAAGGTCTCGTAAAGAAATTTTTGAATATATTTCTATAGGGCCTGATGTGCTCATTTATCATTTGTAATGTGTCCTGATGTGGCTTGATTGGGACTGATAAGGGTTGATCTGTCAGCCTGTCATTATTCGATAATTTCTGATGTGTCCATATATAATTTTTTCATAAAAGGCAATATTAAAAACCTCTGATAGAAGGCGCATGTCTGCTGAATTCTCCCTTTATAAGAGAGTTAAATTTGAGGTGTTAAAAAACTATCAATTTTTGAATTCTTCTAAAGATCTCATCTGTCACTAGTTCTTAGTTATATCAACAACTAAACCAATTTCTGTCTAACTTAATATGATTACCGACTTTCATAAGAATTAACTAAATCAACATAAAATTTTAAAGGATGTCTGTAAAACAACGAAACCTAAATAGGGTTTTTCACCCACTTTTCCCTAAGAAGTCACAAATATGAAATAAATACATATTGTTAACATTAATATATAGAGATCTAAAATAAGTTAAATCCCAATGATGGACCAGGAATTATTAATTAAAGATTTATAAGCTTATTATAACTGAAAAATGTAATTGGAAAAATAGTAACAATCAATAAAACAATTATTAATAAAAAAAAAAACTTAATATGATTATAATAAAAACAATAATGATGAATAATGATAAAGTCATAAAAAAAAAAATTCATATTTTTTTTATTTATATGGCCGTACATGACCAGATCAACCTACATTAACCTAAATCAGCCCATATAGAAAAATTATTTCATGAGAAAGCATTTCTTCTATGAATGTTTCTAATTAACACAACCAGATGTTAGTGACAAAGGGGATGGATGTTTTTTCACGATAGAAAATGGACGCTGTGAGGATTAGTGTTCCCAGGAACCGTGGCCAACTGATGATGACTCTATCCAATCCTCAAACTCGATTTCTCATACGTATTCATTTTGATGGTTGTGGGCTGACCGGCGGCTAGGGTACCCGGCACACGGGGAACGGTACAAGTAAAATCCAGGGGGAAGAGGCGCCTATGATTTATTACTACCATTACCTTCTCGATAATTATATACTGCCCTATAACCGCCTTCTCGACGTCCGTTTCATGAAAGCCTTGAACGAAAGGAGCGGTGGTGGATGATATCCTGCCGGCTGGCTAGCTGGAAGACATCACACAGACACAGACATTATAACCACCACTATACATCTTGGCCAAGTAACGTACATAATGCTAAAATGTATCTCGGTGTGGTTAACACTTTTTATATGTAGCTTATAGCATTATAATGTCGATTCAGTCATGTGAATCATTGATCGATACTTGGACTTTTCTAACCTTCTCGATTCGCGAAATTCTTATCGCTTTTGACCTATCAACCCGTAACCAGAACTCGGAACAGACGTTCAGTGTGTGAGAAATCGTGTAATCTATCATACCAACCAACAACCAATATTCGAGTTAGTCATTTACGATAAATTGCATACCTGTCATTCTCGATCGTTATTTATTTTATAATAAATAAATAAATATGTGCTTCAATTATTTGACAAGTTCTAAAAACTTAAATGCTTTTCACGTTACCAAATAATAAATTATCAAGAATAAACTAAAAAGGAAATTCATAAAAATATTATCGAAAGATTATGTAAAAAACTAAAAAAAAGTACTACTACTCGCCCATATGCAGTACGGAACAAAATCTCCACCCTCGTACATCTGTGATCGCGGTCGTAAATATTGGAAAAAGAATAGGGGTCACGGCAACCGTTACTTTCTCTGGAACTCCCTTAGGAGCACTTATTAAGCTGATTCGCTGGAGATAAGCAATCATCTAAGTATTTCTTAACAGTTTCGTTTTTATTTCAATTATCAATTAACTACCGCTTAATGTATTGCATCCATCAATGCAAAGTACAAAAATATTTATACACTGATTTAAGAGCAATGTTCTTGATTCAAGAATTTTTTGTTCTTAAACTCATTTTCTTAGCTTGAGAATTTTACTTCTTAGATAAAGAGTATATTATCTTCGATCAATACAATCAAATTCTTTATCCACTAACGATTCTTGAAAACTAACAATAATTTCCTTTTTTTTTTTTTTTTAGTTTAAGAACAGGTTTCTTTTTTTTTTAAACAGCTAAAAAATTTTTGAACAAGTAAAATTTTTACCTTAACATATTCGGAAACGTATTTGAGATTATTTTTCAATCTATTGAAAAAAATATAAATTCGATCGTTTTCCATATTTTTGAAACAAGTTAATAATATCTTTAAAAAATGTCATCTTGTGTCCTGTTCCAGAAAAAAATTTTCTGGGTAAAGTACAAACTATCTTATCTACAAATACCAAAGTTTTTCGTTAAATTTGTATATTGTGAAAATTTTTGGTTAAATTTTAATATGTCCATAGAAAAATTCATAAATGCACTTCGTAAATGCACATAAATTTACCGTATAAAAAATTTTAGTGTAAATTATTGAATGATGAACGTCTTGCACGGAAAAATTAGAACCCGACTGGTTCGTGTTTTGCACCAGACTCAGTCGTGTGCGGCGCCAGAGTGGTTATTATGCACGGATTCTGGTGCAGCACCCGACTGAGTTTGGTGCAGGACACGAGTGAGTCGTGTGCGCACACGACTCTTTCTGGTGCGCACACGACTCAGTCTGGTGTAAAATAATTTTTCTTCCATTTTTTCTTGCACACGACTGAGTCTGGTGCACAACACGAACCAGTCGGGTTCTAATCTTTCCGTGTCCTTTTTATTCTTGAGTTTAATTTCTTTGATTTGTGAGTGATGATTTTAAATTTATTCAAACTGAATATCCCAAACCAAGAATGATAATTTGAAGAGAATATTTTTCTTGTACTAAGTAGTTTATTTTAGTGCAAATAAATTACAGCAATATGATGATGACAGAGTAGAGTATAAAAGCTTTCATTTGCATAACAGTAATAACTACAACTGATTGAGATGTTGTGCAATGTAATGGTTTATAGTTTAAGTATTGGATACGGTTAATTCACCATGATAAAACAAGTAGTCTATTAAAATAATAAATTGTCACATCCGTATCTTCCTACAGAGTATAGCTATGGTTAAAATACAATTTATATATTGTTCACATATTGAAGCGCATCGAAGAATTTATGCACGCATAGAGCATACATTTGCTAAAGAGTACGCATCATTTATTATTATTAGTATTGTTATTACTGTGTATACATGAATGT
This sequence comes from Cotesia glomerata, assembly GCF_020080835.1. Taxonomy (NCBI): domain Eukaryota; kingdom Metazoa; phylum Arthropoda; class Insecta; order Hymenoptera; family Braconidae; genus Cotesia; species Cotesia glomerata. The sequence goes on along the minus strand of NC_058158.1, from coordinate 13,673,913 downwards.
AGAGGTAGTGGTTTTCGTATGTTTAATATTTGCATAATAACCAACCTAAAGTGAGGGAGAAATGACATACATAAGCTACACGTTGAATCAACAAAACATAAAAACCCATTATAGTAATAATTTATAATGCTTCAAGTTTTTAACGTGTGAAAGTAGTAGAAATATATGTATGTGTGTGTATATAAAGAGGGAGAGAGAAAAAGTTTATGAATCTCCATGAGAATGAACCGGCTGATGTTCATCTGTTATTATGATATCATATCGTACACGCAATCTCCCATATTTAGTATAGAATAGAATCTTCCTTTTTTTAATTTTAGCCGTATGTGGAAAAAATATACATTCTTTCTGTCCGAAAAAATGATAATTAACAGTTTTAAAAACCGATTTTTTATTCACACAATTCTTATACGTATTCAAATCATTTTCATAGATTTAAATATCCGTAGCTGGCCATATTGTGGCTAATATATTTATAAAAGAACGGAAATAGGTATTAAGTAGATTTAAAAACATCAAGGTATGCTGATAGAATTTTCTAGAAAAAAAATTACTCTGCTATAGCCCAACAATACCGGAACAATTAACGCTCATTAGAGTTATAAGGATTTTGTTTTTAATGTACTACAGTACCTAGAGCGTGCAATCGAACGCAAAAAGCATTGGCACTGATTGTGCAACCGTGCCTTAATTAGCTCTGTAAATTCAATAGAAAAAATTCTCTTTGTGAATTAAAAATAATTATGAATGAAAGTTGGTAGAAAAAAAATTTTTCTCTCCATTTTCAAGCTAACAATCAATTCTGAACTTAAATTTGTATTGGCTATGGACGAGCAGTAAAATAAATCAAAATCAATAAGAAGAGTCTGAAAATAGACCCTGTCCTCCATTTTGAAATTTTCTGCTCTAAAAATCAAATCACTTTAATCGGGCTAACAAAGTTTAACGCAATTTTTAACACAAGAGATACCTCGATTCTGAAAATCAATCAATCAAGAAAACGATGAATTATTTGAGAAAATGCTATTGTTAAAAATGTTTTGACAACGAATTCTCTTGAAAGAATCAACCATTTTGACTAAACTTAAGGCATTTAATATAGTCAAGCGCAAGAAGTGGTATACTTTCAAGCATGAATCAGTTGAGCGATAAAATATTTATTTGAAAAAGTGTGAAAAGTTTGATTTATAGACAATAAATGTGTCATACCAATAGACTTGAAAATTAATTCATCAGATCACGTCCAAGTCAGGATATGCTCTCTACACATGTATTAGTGAATACTTCCTCGAATAAGTGAATCCTACATATTAAAATTGATGGTTGATTGAAGATAGCTTAGTATCGAAATAACTCGTAAATATGGACCCTGATTACTCATTGGTTCAGAATTAAAGCGCACGCGTATGCGCGCAATTTGAATTCCTAGTATTTACTAATTTTAAGTGCCAATCGAACCGTAGTGGTTCGGTTCTTCCTTCGTAAAAAGTGAATATTTATTTATTTGTGGAAATTTTCACTAATTCATGTTTAATAGAAAGTATGTTTTAGATTGCAAGTCTTATGTCAGTTTGTTAATCAGTTTCATTTCTTGGGAAAGAGAATATTTGGAGAAACTGAATGAAAAATCTTTGTATCATGAAAACATCAAGATGTGAAAATTTGATTTTTGAAAATAATACTAAAATTATAATCACTTAGAGAATTTTTAGATCACTTAGAGATTCAGAGTAAAAAAATACTAATTTTAAAAAATAATGTCATATTGAATCAATAATAAATAAGTTGTATGAAGATTAATTTAAACTTCTTAGTGAATTCAACTTTAATTACATATGAACGAAATCATAAGTATGGTAAGATCTTATTAGATCAAATCAAATTTATCAATATCTAGTTTATAATGATATTCTTATCAAACTTGATTTGATTTTATCAGAGAATGTCTAAAAGCTTTTATTCTCATCGAATAATCTGATGTGACTAGATCAGATTCGATTTGAACAGATCAAATCAGATTTATTTATACCTAAATTTTGATCAAATTAGATCTGATTTGATTTGAACAGAGCATATCTAAACTTTTTTTCCGAGTAGAAAATATTTTTAAGCAAAAAATGTTTCTCAGTTTATGTAAATTACACTTGATTTAATAATTTTTATTCTTGATCCATGGCGAAATTCTATCCAACTGATATTTTTTTCTTCATAATTTTATCTTTTTAATAAATTAATTTTTTTATAAGTGTATAAATGTAGTATAAACTTCAATACCTCGAATATTGTTAGATGTCATGATCATAATAACAGGTGAATTTGAGGTCAATAGATAGAATTGACGTTCGACTAATGTCATGATTTCGATAAATTTTTGATAAACTAGAATATTAATATATGAAAAAACTTCAAAAAATTTGGGATTGTGATCGATAAGCTTGAATTTAGATATAAGATATAGTGTTGTTTGGGCCAATGCAATTAGCAAGCCATAAATCTCAAGCTAACGAGACAGGGCGCCCCAAAGGCGTCACGACGTTTTCGCGAAAGCCGAGCTTCCTTCCTTCAGTCGCGCCAACTTGCTCTTTACTCTTCTCAAGCAAGAGAACTTGCAACTTCTCGTTTAGAGACGAGACAACGTGGGCACGATATTCGAGTGACACGCGCTCTACTACTCTTTACCTATATATTACTAGTATGTGCTTGGCGACAACACTGACGACGATGTTTCTTCCCATCTCCTTTCCACCTTTTACTTCTATACTCTTCTTCAGACGAGCCATGTAGCTAGAAAACACACTCGCTATCCATCTTACAACACTTGACGAAAATAACTTGAATTTAAGAAGTTTGGAAACAATATAAAGACGAAAATTGAGAAGATGCACAAGTTTGTGTTATGTTTTCGTGCCAGATACAACCCAACAGATCGTGACAGTGTAGAAATACATATAAATTTTAATGATCCCTTTTATTTTCGTTCTTTTAAATAATTAAAATTTTTTAGATTACTTCAAGCGATCTACCACTGCAATTTATTTTTAAATTATAAAATAAATCATAATCGCCGAAAATAATATGCTTTTAGATATATTTCTTTCTTCAGAAAATTTTCAAAATTATCAAACAATTAATTTTATTATTTTTAATCAATTTTCTAGTTAGATTAGATACGTTAAAAAATTAAACATACTCTAAAAATTTCCAGTTCATATTTCGATTCCTTAAATAAAAATTTTTTAGCAGAACTAATTTATTTTTATAGTGAACTAAAAAGAAAAGTAGTTCGTTTTCCGCTATCAGAAGAAATAATATTCTTGTAAAAGAAACTAATTGATGTTAAAACGGAAATTAAAAATTTTATTTTCAAAACAACTGCAGGGACAAGGAATAAATTTACATATTATTGATTCTTCTAAAAGCAAAGGTCGTTGAGTAAAGGACTTGAGACACAAATACCTGCTATTTCGCAACTGAATTCTAATTTCTCGATCTATATTATTATTTTTCCAGTTTAAAATTCTCAAAGTCACACTATTTGTGTACAGCTAACCCGAACCTATTTTCCACTTACACAGTAAAAAAATTTTCGTAAAATTTAACATAAAATTTTGTGTAGATGATTTTTTTACACAAAATTTATGTTAATTCTACACATACTGTTTGTATTGATGAAATCAACATAATTCTGTGTTAAAAGTAACACAAAAATATGTTAAAACTTTCATTGGCTGATTCTCGGATTTCTACACACTTAAATGTTATCCATAACACAAATAAAGTGTTGATTGTAACTTTTTCTTTGTGTTACTCAGATCAGCTGTCAAATATGTGAGTTTTACTAATAATTTAAATATATATATATTTTGTGATTAAAAAAATACATGAGCAATTGAAAATAATAAATTAAAGGAAAAATGCACATGTAGAAAATTAAAAAAACTGTAAGTTTATTTTCTAATAATTTATTAATTTCAATTATTTATTTTTTTGTCTAATTCAAAAAAATAAATGAAAATTAAGTTAGCCGACATCTGAAAATTTTTACAATTTTTTTTAATGAAAAAATTATTACAAAAAAATTAAAAAAAAAAAATTTCACTTGTAGAAAATTTGAAGAATTATTCGTCTAATTTTTTTTAAGTATTTTTTAACTTGTAAATAATTTGTCAAAAAAAAACAACATGTCCGCTAGATTCATAATCATAAAATTTATAATTTTTCTTATTTTATTTATTTCCTCATAATTTAAAATTTATTCCGTCTTCTAGATTCACACTAGAAAGGACATTAACCTTGTAATGAATTTTAAGGTTACATTCTGTTATCGGATGTTTTAATATAAATTACCCTTTATTTACTTAGTTTTTAATTGCTATACACTACAATTGTATATTTATTAGCTGCATTTAAGTATTTTACGTAATGACACAAATCAAAATCCACCAAATTAAAATGACGTTGAGGCTATCACATTTACATGTCTATCTTGTGTGGCATACGTAACTATATATGAAGAATTCTTTAACATAAATTTTGTGTTGGTTGGCCAGTAACATTAAAAAAGTGTAGTTTTACTTTGAATTAACACTTGAGTGTGTTAAAAAATGGATGGATTGATCAATACAAACCGTTTGTGTAGAATTAACATAAATTTTATGTAAAAAAAACATCTACACAAAATTTTATGTTAAATTTTACGAAAATTTTTTTACTGTGTACCGTTTATTCATTTCTACCACACAACTTTTCAACAAACTGCATTGATTTATAACTGTGGAAAATACCAAAAATAAGAAAAGAAAACTATCTATATTCACTATGTACTTTGTAGAAAACCGTGTTTACACCACCGTGTTAGTCACAAATAAATAAAAACGCTAAATATAAAACTCACAATATTCCGTAAAAAGATCTTTACAGTAAAACAGCAAAATTTATTCATTTTTTCCTTTTATTTTTATTTTTTTATGTACAAGGTATAAATTCATCATATTGAAATTTTTTTATTTTCAAAAAAGATTGTGCAATGTGATATAAATATTATATAGAAATTAATTATAAATAAACCGAGAACTATAATTTTATTGATTAATTTGATCTATCTAAAAAGTAATCAGAAAAGGTGAGGTATAAATAGAATTAATTACACCGATATACATATAATTTAGCAGGGTTTATCCTAAAATAAAAATATATGATATATAAACTAAACTAAAACGTGAAGAGAATATTGACCTTGAGAAACAAAAAAATAATTCCCGCCGTGAATAATTCGAGGATAGAGTACAAAATAGGAAAAAGAGAAACTGTAACGTAACAGGACAAAAGAAATTTGTGAGGACGAGTATCGCTTGGCTTCAAGGTTATAGATTATTCAAGAATTGTTATGGTCCGGAAAAGAGAAAAGAGAATATAAAGAGAGGAAAAAACGAAACGAAACAATATCCAAAAAGGAAAAATAGGTGAAAGTTTACGCAAGAGGTGCATTGTCACGAACACGGAGGAATACAACTGAACGAATAGAAATAATACTGAAAAAACAGTGGAAGAAGAGTGGAAAAGGAAATAAGAAAAAAGTTTGAGCTTCAGCTTCGTGAGAGGTATTGTTGGTTGCGTCATTGGGTGGTAAGGTATCTTCCTTTATCCTCCCGCGGAGTCGGTCGAAGCATGTATAATATCAAAATTTATGACCACTACGTTCAGACCCTCTTTTGGAACCGGCTACAATCCGTTCAAGCTGTAATCGAGCCTTATTCTCTTCCTTCTTTTGCTTACTTTGAAATCACTTGCTTTCATCCATCTCATTCAATCGTTTGATGCATACAATAATAGTCATCCTCTTTCGTACTTTCGCACGTCTCATAGCGCGAAGCGCGTGAGGTTGTGCTTTATACTCGACTCGTCAAGATCAAGCAATTTTGTGATCTTTAAATGCCTCTATTACAACCATATTACACTTATACAATGATGTAAGTAGATGTACACTGAAAAAACACTTAAATTAAACCATCTTTTACTTTCTAAAATCATTTCATGTTGCTATTTTGAAAAAAAAAAAACGTTTTGAAAAAAATTTTACGTGGACGTCCGGATGTCACCCCATTTTGGATGTACCAACGATTACTCCCGAACAAATTGATATTTCAAGACCGGACCTTTTTTATTAGTTTAAGAATTCGATGAACTGGGTCCGTATTTCATATCAGTGGCCTAGTATACATATTTTTTTTTTAAATTGAATTTTTATTAAAATTCACTACGATACAACCGTAAAAGCCAAACGAACTTTTCTTATTTGTCACGTGAAAGCTATGACACCACTTGATCAAGCTAGATATTTTTAGACTAAGTGCGCATATGACAAGAAAAAAGGGCGCTGATATTTAAAAAAAAGAAATTAAGAAATTACTTAATTGTATTTTTTTTTTTTAATCAATTACAAAATTAATTTTTTTCTTAAAAAATGAATGAGAGTTATGAGGCGTGCACTTTTGGATTTTCCAAACTTTTTTTTTCTTTTTATCATTATTATTATTCTTATTCCGTTTGTCATTTTTAGCTACTTATTTATTTATTTACTTATTCAATGATTTAAATGATTAATAGTAGCAACAAAAAATATTTTTGATAATTAATAGAGTAAATATTTAAATAAAGATGAATCTAATTTATTAGATGTATCAAGTTGTATATAAACTCAACACTTTTTGCGTGACTGCTATAATATTAATAATATGACGACAATAAACGTTTGCTTTAATAGATCATATCGTAAGTTATAAATTTAACGGTCTGACTCGAAGAGTTATGTACTGAAGAAAGTCGAAAGTCAGGCAGAAATAGAAGAGAAGAAGATTATTGTTGAGAAAAAGCACACAACACGAAAAAATCACACTCGTACGGAATAAATCATAAAGTTGTCGGAATTGGTGGTTCGTCTTCAACTCCCCAATATAGCTTTACGAAAACCAATGGTTACTCAAATCGAAATACGGAGCTATCAACAAGACATTTTTAATCGATTTCACCGAATATATTTTTATCGCCATTTATTTTTCGACTCTTAGATTATAGTTACATCAAAAATTTGACTAATGCAATAAATATGAAAGAAATTTTGATATCTATTCCTATATTTAGCAACGAAATCATTTTTTTTAATGATCTTGAAATTCTATGGGTGACAGCCAAAATATTAATCTTGTTAAAATTTAAATTAAGCCCTTAGTATTGACATTAAGAGGTTGCAAATCGAAAATTTCCAGTTTCTATTTACATAATATGGAAAAAAAAAATTTTTTTAACTAGAATTTTATATTTCGTTCGGCAAGCAACATCCCGAAAAGAACGGTACATATTTATATACGTAGAAAATTGGATGTCTCTTGTGATTTTTTGATAAATTTGTTCTTTCGAAAGTTATTCAAGTTAAGAATTAGACATATCTTAAATTTTAAGATTTTCTCTCATTTACGACGAATTGATTATTATTTTGATGAAAATTAATCATTCATATTGAAAAATATTCAATTTTGACTGTATTATAATCAAAATTCGAGATAGAGTCCCACAGAAAAAAGCAAATACAAAATATAAGTTTGGCTCAACTAATTTTTCCATATAATTTTGACATTATTCAAAAAGAAATCTTACAGAAACAATCATTTACGGTGATTTAATGCTAAAATTTTCATATCATATGTTTATATATGAAGTGAAATACTTGAAAATATTGTTAATTGTGCCTATTATTTTTTCATACTGTACGGACCAGTATTGTAACTCTTGGACGTATTATCTAAGTAATTATCTCAAACTCTAAAATTTTGATACCCTCAGCCGTTAGCCAGCACCCTTCATCAAATTTCCAATCACCCTTGACCATTCTTTTAATTTCCTGTTTCGTCGACAGCCTCTCGTTTTTCTTTTTCTACACATACGTAACATAGTACTGTGAGCGGAAGTTTAAAAGAACACGAATGCAAATGGTCCCTATAGCACCAACCAATAAGATTTCCGATCTCAAAAGCGTTTATTTTTTTCCAATTTTGTTGGCGTAACGTCCATGCCTTTTAGTCGCGTTAACGTAAGTTTCACGCTCTATTTTCGGGTCGGGTGTTAAATGTACAACAAAAATACAAAGCTCGACTCAATTTAAAACTTAATTTTTGCTGATACAAAGTTGTCTAAGTTTTTATGATCTCAAAATGGTGAAATTGTTTACAGTAAGTAGTCGTGACGTGTGTGGTAAACAGTAATTAAGTAAAAAAGAGAAAGATATAAGAGGAGCACTATTGTGGAATTCGATTGGAACGTCGATAAAATTTGTTGAACGTGCTCAAATAAAAAGTAAAATTGTAACGCGCTGTTAAACGTAAAGTCAAAGTATTTTAGTTGAAACAGTCAGCTACTTGGTAGTTGCTATCTCCCTTGTTGTTCTCTCTTATTCAGTCTCTCTTGTTCTTATTCGCCAACTTTGACTCGGCAACTCTTCAGACAAGTGTGCAAGAACCGCGATGAATTACGGTTAACAATGGAATTTGTGTTTCTTGCCAGGCAGAGTAAGCAATGGCGCGAGGTCCTTTGGAATTTAGCCGCGGCACAATTACAATTAAGAGCGGTTAGCGAATTAAGGAACGTAGTTGGCACGCGGCACCGAGAATTCTACGTATCGCAAAAGACTCTAAAGCGATAAGAGATCTCTTTACTTCCTGGTAACCAATGATTTTCCAACGATTTATCTTTCTCTCTCATCCTTTTATCGGCACGTACGGTTTTCGTAATGAACTTGGAATGACACGGCCACCGTGACAGCCCGAGGCTCAATTTTCTGACCATAAAAATTATCCCCAAGCATAATTTTTATTATGACCGTCATCATCCTCTTAATTACATCAAACCGGCTTATGGACGTAAACAACAATTGAATTGATAA